>NW_023651316.1:0-5674 GCF_015228065.2 Penaeus monodon
TATCAATTTTTTTTAAAAACAATCATCATCATCATTACCACCATTACTGTTATTATCATTATTTTCATGTCATAATTATTACTCCGACATTATATCAGCATTCGTTACGATACTTGCTATCACTTTTATAGTCAATTCTACATCTTATCATCATAATTGCTATCTTTATTCATATCAGGGTTTCTATTTTATAAAACATCATATCTTTCCCATCATCATCTTTATTGTCTTGTTATTTTTAAAAATAAAAAAATAAATAAAAAGACAATAAGAGATGATGGAATATACTGAGATGATAAAAATAAAAAACATTGAATTGATAGTAATTAGCAATTATGATGAAATGATGATAGAATTATGATTTAAAAAATTATAGCAAGTTACGATAAGTAATGTGATATTAATGTGGGTAGTAATAATTATGACAGAAAATAATATAAAACAAATGGTGGTAATGATGATGATATTATAATAATGATAATAAAATGTAGTATGTTGTTGTAGATAATAATAAAAATAAAAGTAATAATATAAATGAAATGAAAATAATGATGAAATTTTAAACAGATAATAATATTTTAAAATAATAATAATAATAGAAATGAATAATGATAATAAAAAATAAAAATGAAATAAAAAAATAACAAAAATCAAAATAATATGATAATCAAAAGGGGAAAAAAATAGTAATAATGATAAAAGTTGATATTTTAAAATAATAGTAATATATAAGGGAAATAATAATAAAAAAAAATGATAATAAAAATAAAAAATACAAAAATAATATAAAAATTAATAATAATACAATAAAAATAATGAAAAAATGATAATTTGGGTAAACAAAAAGGGAAATAAATAATAATAATTAGTAATAATAATAACAACAAATAATAATAGAAAAAATAATAAAGAAAATAAAATAACATAATAGTAATAAAAAAATAATGATGATAATAATAATAATAAATGTTGTAATAAAAATATGTAATAATTTTAATTAAAAATAAAAATAACAAAATAAATTGTTATTAACAATTATTTGACAATAAAAAAATGTTACTCTACTAATAAAAATAATGTAATAATAATGATAAAAATAAATAATAACAAAAAAACAATATAATGATAAAATAACAATAGAAATGAAAAAATAAAAATATGGGACATATATCACAAACAATAACAACCAACGATAGTAACATAAAAATATAAAAAAAGATTTTCTAATTTGATAAAAGAAATGATAAAAACCCCGCCCCCAGCCCACTTTCCCGCCGGCCTACCCCCCCTATGCTCGGGGTTCGTACGGTCATGGTTCTTTTTTTGGCCCCGGCGGGATCCCTTAAACTTTGCCTCGTGCCCCCCCTTGATCCCGCGATTGCTAAAAAAACCCCGGGCGTTCCTCGGTCGATTGCCCCCCTTCCCCCTTCCCTCCCTTTCCATTTCCCTGTTTCCCTATTCTGTTTGTTTTGGCGTCGGTTTCGCCTTTTTTTTTCTTCTGTTTTTTCCTTTTTCCCGTAGCCTGCTCTTTCTGTTCTTCCTTTCCCCCTTTTCTTTTCTTCGAAAATTTCCTTTCGTTTACTTTTTCCCTTTTTCTCCCTTTCCTTTTTTCCCTTCCCCTTTTTTCCTTCTCCCTCCTCCGTCTTTTCTCTCCTTTCTCCCAATCTCCCTTTTTCTCTTTCCTTTTTTTTCCCCTTATCTTCTTACTTCTTTTCTCTTTCCCCCTTCCTTTCTCCTTCTTCCCCCTCCTCCCCTTTCCATGTCAACTGTAAAAACAGAAAATAAAATAAGAAAAAGTGAAAAAACAAACAATAGATGAAAAAAAAAATAAATAATAAAATGAAAATGAAAAAAAATCAAAAAATAAAGTTGAAAGAAATTTAGGAATAGTACAAATGTAAAACAACAAAAAAGGTGAAAAAGCGACCAGAATAAACAGGGGTAACAAAATGATGATGATATGATAGATGATGAATTTATGATGATTAGAGATGTAGATATGTGATTATGATGATGATGGGGGGTGATGATGAGATGTGTAAACAATAATAATGACAAAATAATAAAAATAAACGGCAATGGAGACAATAAAGAGATGATAATAATAAATAATGTTTTCCTTTTTTCTATTAGTAATAAAAATGATAACAAAATGATGATGATGATAATAATATATGATAATAGTAACAAAAATAAAAATAATAAATAAAGATAATATAATAATATAATATATAATAACAATAATAATGGGAAAATAATGATAAAAATAAATAAAAATAAAAATAATAATAATAATAATAGAATAAAATAAAAATGATAAAAATAATAAATAATAATAATAATATAAAATAATTGCAATTATAAAAACAAAAAACAAATGTAAAAAAAAAAGAAATGTAAACCAGATGAAAAAATATGAAAAATAATAAATTTGTTTTAAAAAATCACTAGCTTTTTAGTTTTAAAATTTAGTATTATCATCATTATTTTTAGTAGTATTTTTGTTATTATTTCAGTTATTTTTATCATCTTCATTACTATTTTATGATCATTATTTATCATTTTGTGTGTGTGTGTGTGGTACATATTGTGTATATATATATATATTTATATATATATATAATTATATTATTAATTAAAATTATATATATATAATAACGTATATATATATATATAAAATATATAATTTTATATATATATATAATATAATATATTTGTGTGGTGTGTGTGTGTGTTTTGTTGTGTGTGTGTGTGTGTGTGTGTGTGTTGTGGTTTTTTGTAAAAATATATTATAATTTATATATAATATATATATATATAATATATATATATATATATAATATTGTGTGGGTTGTGGGGTGTGTGGTGTTTGTGTGTGTGTGTTGTTGGTGTGTGTGTGTACATATATTTTATAAAAATTTATTTATTTATTTTTTATATTTAATGTATTTTAATATATCTATATTTATATAATATATATAATTATATAATATTATAATATAGTATATATATATTTTAAAATATATATTATATATATATTATTAATAAATAATTTTATTAAACTATAAAATTTTATTATTATTATTATAAAGATTTTATAATATATATATATATTTATATTATATTTTATATATAAAAAAAAAGTTATTATATATTAAACAAAAACGAATAATCCTTGTACAACTTCCTAAATTTCCAGCATACAATAATTTTCCCGAATGTAAGATAATTTAAGATAATTCTCCGAAAAAATACGGGGAAATTTTTTCTATTTCGCTTTGCGGAGTGCTTTAAAAAAAATAGCGTTTTTTTATTTTTTTATGTTTTTTTTTCCATTTCCCTTTCTCTTTTGCTCTTTCTTTCACTCATTTTTCTCTCTCTCTATCTCTATCTATCTATCTATCTATCTTTTTGTCTATCTCTCTCTCTCTCTCTCTCTTCTATTACTTCTATTATTTGTATGATCTATCTATCTATCTGTTTATCTCTCCTCTCTCTCTTTCTCCTAACCTCTCCTCTCTCTCTTCTCTCTCTATCTATTACTACTATCTATTCTGTCTATTTCTCTCTCTCTCTCTTCTCTCTCTTTATCTATCTTCTATCTATCTATCTATCGTCATTTTCCTCTCTCTTTCTCTCTCTTCCCAAAATGATTTAATTTATCTCAAAGTTTATCTTGCCCAATAGTAAAAATAATAATAACACTAATAGAAAAATAATAAGATAAGATAATGATAAATAAAGATAATGATCAAAAATATAAAATAAATAATAAAAAAATAAAAATGATAAAATAAAATAATAAAATAATGATAAAAATTACTAAAAATGATATGATAAAAATTATGATAATAGGAAATTTCAAAAACATCATCAAAACTCGAAACCATGAAAAAAAACCGCCCCCTTTTGTTTAAAAAAAAAACATAATTCCCACGCTTCAAAATACACAAAAATCAACTATTCAGATTTTGTCGCAAAATTGCACGCTTATTATTATGTTGTTGTTGTTTTGTTGTTGTTTTTTAATTATTTTATGATTTTATTATTATTATTTTATTTAAAGTTATTATTTTTATTATTATTATTATCTCATCACATACATCATCACATCATCATCTTTATCATCATCATCCTCATCATCATCATCTATCATCTCATCATTTTATTATCATTATTATTATTTTATTATTATTATTATTTCATTATTATATTATTGTTTTATTTTCTGTTATTTTCTTATTCTTATTATTATTATTATTTTATTTTTCATTTTTTGTTTTTATTATTATTATTATTTTTATTTTATTATTATTTTATTTATTTTTATTTTTATTATTTTTATTATTTTATCATCATTATTATTATTACTTTTGTTATTATTGTTTCTGTTGTTACCATTATAACCATTGGTGTTCTAGTTGTTGTTATTATTATCATTATCATTATCATTATCATTATCATCATTAGTATCATTATCATCATTTATAATTTACGTTTTGTTATTATTATTATTATTATTATTATTATTATTATTATTATTATTATTATTATTATTATTATTATCATTAGTATTATAATCATTATTATTGTTGTTGTTATTATTATTAATATTATTATTATTATTATTATTATTATTATTATTATTATTATTATCAATAGTTTCATCATTATCATTATCATTATCGTTGTTGTTATTATTATCATTATTGTTATCATTATCATTACTATCATTATTATTACTATAATCTTATCACCATTATAATCATTATACTTATTATCATTACTACCATTGTTGTTCTTATTATTACTGGCACTATTATCACCAATGCTAGCATCATTATCAATATTGCAGTCAGTACTATTTTCAATGACAATCAGCTTCATCATGGGGTTTAATATCATCCTCATCGTTATCACCTTTATCAGCATTAGCTTCGTTTCAAGCATGTGCAGTTGCAACGTAGATAAGCCGATATGTCTTATCAGCTAATCTAAATTAGAATCACTATTTCTGTATCTCAGTATTTCCGCTTTTTGCGTAATATTTAGTGGTATCTTAACTATCATCTGATATATAAATAAAAATGAATTACTCATTCTAACAGTTTTGTATTCTTATAGTTATTCTAAAGGATTATATTATATATATATATATATATATATATATATTTATATATATACATATATATATATATTTTTATATATATATTATTATATATATATATATAATTTTGTATATATATATATATACACACACTCATACACACACACATAGACACATTCACACACACACACACACACACACACACACACCCACACACAAACCCCACAACCCACACACACACACACACACACACAACACACACCCCACACACACACACCATACACACACACACACACACACATATATATATTTTATATATATATATTATTACTGTCATTATAATTATCATTATTATCATTAATATCATAATAATAATGTTTATTATTATTATCATTACTATTATCATTATTATCATTATCATTATAACCATTATTGTTATCATTGTTATTATTATTATTATTATCATCATCTCATCATCATTATTATTACTATTTTTATAAAGATAATAATAGTAATAAGAGGCCTATGTCCTGCAATGAATGATGCGGCTGAAAAAAAAAGGGAAAT
>NW_023651317.1:0-5674 GCF_015228065.2 Penaeus monodon
AATAGTTTAACTTCTCAATAAACAATTGAAATAAACTATTACATCTTCATTATGATAAATAATTTTTTTATTATATTTTGCATTTAAAGTTTTAAATGCCCTAGTTTTTTATACAAATTAGTAAACTGGAAGTTTTGGCAGCCAATCAGTTTATTCTTTTCAACATAGCCCTTTTCTTTCTATGGAAGAAATATACGATAGCAAACAAGTATCAATATGTATTGCAGAAAAAAAAGTAATTAAACGGGGCCCAGCCTGGTCTAAAATTCTTCTGGTTGAGTTCCTCGCCCATTTTCTTCTACGTCAAAAGGTTAACTTGGCTGCTGGATATGAAAATCCTTACCGATATTTGACGTAGTTGAAAGATCAAATCATGTAATTAAAGTGAGGCAGGACAAGGTAGTATCAATTAACCCATCCATTTCCAATGCAAAATATAAACAAAATAACAAAAAGCTTAAAGACGACCACTGTATAATCCATGTGATTTTGAAAAATAAAGATTTAAACGGGCTTTGCACATTATTTTTTTGTACGTGGCCATTGGAACGTTTTGATGACGCTCATCGGGGGCTTGGGAAAGAATGTAACAAAAAAAAATTTCATCTAATATTTTTTTATAGGAATTTATTGATCATCGGTGTGAAAATATCTGAATTTCTATTTACTCGTTAATGGATTATTACATACACACATATACATACATTATATATATATTATATATTATATATATATATATATTATATATATAATATATATATATATAATATTTCCTCGTAATGGATTATTACACACATATACATACATATATTCATGTTTTATATATTACATATAAGCGTGTATCTATATTGTATATTTAATCAAATATCACATAAACATATATCATTTAAAATATATACACCAATTATATATATATATATATATATATATATATTAATATATATATATAATTATTTATTCATTCACACACACAAACACACATACAACATATATATACATATATATATATATATATATATATATCTATATATATATATATTATTTTATTATACATATATATATATAAAATATATATATAGATAGATAGATAGATATAGATAGATAGATAGATAGATAGATAGATAGATAGATAGATAGATAGAGAGAGAGAGAGAGAGAGAGATGTGTGTGTGTGTGTGAATCCGCATTTAGAACAATATATATATATATATATATATATATATATATATATATATATATATATGAGATATATGAGCCCTTTATGAAAAAGAAAGCCAGATGCAGTCACCAACCAAAGAACCCACCTATCGTACCTTTAGTTGAAAGTCCAGTGATCTTCCGAATAAGGGCGGCCCGGGGGCCCAAAAGGGAGAGACGATGGACCCCAATCTCGGCCCTTATGGAGGAGGTTAGTCTTCGAAACAGAGAGAGAGGAATAGGAAATATTATATGTATATACAGGAGACTTGCCCTTTTTATTATAAAAAATTATAGAAATAAAGTTATTTTGTATTTGCTTATTTGAACACATGGGCTTGTGGACCACCAAAAATTATCTTTACGTGAAAGAATTAATTCACGTTATATATAACCAGAACATAATCAATATCATTAATGCTCGTAGTCGCTTGACCTTCCCTGACCGTAGGTTATCGTTGAGAGAACTTACTCAAATTTCAGATCTCCTTAAAATCTTCATATTACTCTTGAATAAGGCACAGTGATCTCACCTGCTATCTCGTCATTCCGGTATACATGGGAACTTCTACAGACTGACGGCCTTTCACAGTCAAATATAAGTCCTTTGTTCTTACAGAGAATGCCAAAACCCCCCAGATACCGTAATTCCGCCAGTGAGCCCACTGCTGTGTACGCCACATATCGTACCTTCATATACATGAAATATGAGAAGTATACATGTACACATACACTATAGACAGTAGTAACGTGCGCCTATGCACAAATGGGTATAACACATAATAAAGATAGTTATAAATGTTCATTTCCATATAATATGAAAGTAGAACGTGCGAACATGCAGACACTATTATCACATGAAACTACACTTCTCTTTTCTTTATTTACAATATGCTGACAGGTCAACTGACTGCTGGAATGACAAATCTGATCGATCTCTGACGCAATGACGAAATTACAAATGAATCATTTTATCTAACTGAAGGTACGACAACATACTATCAACGCAACATTCTCTACTGCAAAGAGGTAAGCTACAATAACCAAAGGCTTTATCATTTTCTAATGTATCATTACTAATGTGTTCGTGATTTGGCAAATAGAGATTGCTGCTTTGAATTTGTACGAGTTCTTTGGGTGTTATTTCTGTTGTACATGAATTGAAATGCGCCAAGGAAACGTTTGGTTTATTGTGAATCAAAAGTATGGGAAGAAAAGCAACAAACAAATTTTTATCTAATAATATCTATCTTCGGTTATGAAAGTATCTGAATTTTCAGATTTCTAATACTAGTTTACTGTTTAAAATAGACACACACACACACATATATATAAGCTTGCTTCACATACTGTATACATATTAACCATGTATCATATATTGTATATAAGCATATACCATTTAATTAGTGTTACATATATACATCATATAATAATTATATATTATATAATATATATGTATTTTATAATAATATACATATATATATTTGATATACATACATACATACATATGCATCATATGTATATATACATATACATATATACGTGTGTATATATACATATACATATATACGTGTATATGTATGTATATACATATAAACAAAAACACACAACATATAACCACACATGCATATGTATGTAATATATATATATATATATATATAAAATATATATATAATATATATATATATATATGTATAAATAATAATTTTATATATATATAAATTTTATATTTTATATTATATATATTAAACACACCACACACAAAACACACACCACACACCATATATATATCATAAATAATATTTATATAAAATATATATATTATTAAAATATATATATATATTATATATACATATACATATATATATATAAAATTTAAAACATATAAAAGTTATATATACATAATATATATTAAAATAACATGTATGTATATTATATACACGAATCCGCATGTAGAACACCAGATATATTATTATCTTTACGTGAATGGACTAATTCCTATTTTAACCAGAAAATGATTAATAACGTTAATGTTCAGGTAGTTTGACCTTACCTGACCGAGGGGTACCTTTGCAGAAAACTAACTTATATGTCAGATCTTCATAAAATCTTCACACTATCCCAGAACAAGGCACAATGATCTCCCTGCCACCCCGCCATTTCCCCAATACTGACGGCCTTTCACAGTCAGACATGAGTCCTTTATACTTACAAAGAATGCCAGACACCCAGAATCTGTGACTCAGCCGAGAAACCCACTCTTTTGTACGCCACATATCGTACCTTCAGTCGAAAGTCCAGTGATCTTACGAAGGAGGGAGAGGAGATACGGTAGACGCCAATCTCGGACTCCATATGCGAGGAGAAGGTTAGTCCTTGAAGTGGAGAGAGGGAAAAATAGGAAGTTTTTATTATGTATATATGACAGGAGAGTTGTCTTACATTGTAATAAATGAACGCTATTATTTTGTATTTCTCTTACATGCAGTAGACGAGAATGAGCAGGAGATTTACAGCAAACATATACTTCAGTATATAGGGGAATACTGAATAAGGATGTTTTGTATACATATGTTTCGCATGTACATAACTATATAGTAGATGTGTAAATGTAGATAAAAGTCTGTAGTAACGTCGCCTATGCAGATGGATCTAACACAGGATAAAGATAGTTTTACATTCAACATATCGTAAAATATTGAACATGCAGATACTATATTCACATGTAACTACATATCCAAGAATGATATGTAGGCATACACGTCCAATGTTATCAGTCCAATTGCCCAAAATACTTACTTGTTACTTATTTTGCATATTGATGTGCATATTAGAAGTTAAAGCAAAGAACACCTAACATGCATACTCTTATATAATCGAGTATCATTTAGTCGACTTTTATCAATCGATCTTTTTTTAAGTGTCATTTTTAGAAATTAGAAATTCTGGAAGATTTTGACAGTCAATGAATTACTCGCCAATAGGGTATTAGACCATAATAGGCCAACTGACTGCTGAAATGACAATTTTGATCCATCTCTGACGAAGTAATGTGATTAAATGGATAATTTTATCTAACTCAAGGTAGCAATCATTCTCTATTGCAAAAGAGGTAAGCTACAATAACTAAGGACTTATATGGTTTTCTAATGTAATATTACTGATGTGCTCAGACTGGAAAAAAAAAGGGAATTGCTGATTTTACTTTGTACGAGTTCGTGTGCGTTATTTCGTTTTGATGGGGGTGTATCGTAAGTATGGGAGGAAGGTAACAAAAATAATTATCAATAATTTTATGAAATGTATTTTATTTTGGGTTGTGAAAATATCTGAATTTTCAAACTTCCTTATGATAGTTTACTTTTATATAATACATGTATATACATACACATACATACACCACACATCTAACACACCACACACACACTCACACACACCAAACACACATACACACACACACACAAAACACACACACACACACACACACACCACACACACCCCACACACACACACAATATATATAATATTATATATATATATATATATATATATATATATATATATATACACACAACACATATATATATAATATATATATATATATATATATTATATAAAATATATATATAAATAATATTTAGATATACTATAACATAATATATAATATATATTATATTATATACTATACATATAATATATAATATATATAAAATAATATACATAGATATTAATGATATATATATATATATATACATATAATATTATAAAAAAAAAAAAATATATATATATATATATATATATATACGATAATTTATATATATATATATATATATATATATATATATTATATATATATATAGGAAATATGTAGTATATATAAGTATATTATATATAGTTATACATAGGGATATATATATGTATATATATATATAATGATTAACTATATAATATAATATAAGTAAATATTATTATAATAATATTTAAAAAACAACAAAAAAAAAATCAAAAATAGTTATATATATATAATATTATTATATATAATTATATATATATTATATATATATATATTATATATTAAAATGTGTGGTGTGTGTTGTGTGTGTTGTGTTTGGGTAATATTATATGTATGATTATGTTAGTTATATTAATTATATATGTGTGTGAGGATGTGTTTATATATATATATACATTATATATATACATAGATATATAGTAGTATTATAAAATTTTATATGAATAGTACATATTTTTTGATAAAAGTAATATATTATATATTTTATTTTGAATTATTTTATATATTATATATATATATATAAAATATATAATATATATAGTATAAATTTTTGTGTAAATGTTTGGGGTGTGTATTGATATATATATGTATATATATATAGATAATATATAATATATATATTATATATTTTAAATATAATATATAATATATATGTAAAAAAAAAAAAAAAAAAAAAAAAAAAAA
>NW_023651319.1:0-5673 GCF_015228065.2 Penaeus monodon
AAAATAAGAGAAAATCCCTTTTTCCTTGCCAAAAGTATTTCCCCCGGGTCCTTTTAGTTAAAAAATGCCTCAGTTGCCAGTCGGGTTTTTTACGTTTTCAGGGGCAGTGTATAACTTTTTGAAGCCATAGAATTGAATCATATTTATGCTTTAGTATTGGATTGCTATAATCATTGTTAAAAGTCGTACTATTCAGGTTTTCCGCATTTATTTCTGCTACTGTAATTAATACTATAAACTTAACTATTCAGTCGTCCTGCTATACTTGTAACCGAAATTCGAGGGAGACAAATTAACCAGTCAATTAGAGCCAGCCTTTAACAAGCAATATACACCTCAACCAAATCATGTCTTGATGTCTCTCCTCTCATTACCATCCTCTCAGGCCAACAGGGAGCATATCATGAAAGACGCCACTTATGCCAAAGCCTAACTGTCTTTGATAAAAAATTGATAGGGGAGAGAGATGGGAGATAAATAGATAGATAGATAGATAGAGAGAGAGAGAGAGAAAAAAAGAAGATGGTTTGGGGAAGGGGAAAGACAGAATGAGGTAGGGAGGCACACACACAAAAGAGAACACACACACAGACACACCAAAACACACACACACACACCCACACAACACACACACACACACACACACACACACCACACACACCACATTCATTGCGGATTGTTTTAAATACTACATCATGTTTATAATTCTTATCGTACCCTTCACTATTATTTTATTCAATATCATTATTATTATAATTTTATTATTTTATTATCATCATCATTTTATTATTAATATCAGTTTCGCATTAGTATTAGTATTATTCATGTTATTGTTATTATCATTGTTATCATCATCATCATCGTAAATTATCATTATCATCAACATCATCACTATCGTTATTATTACTGTTAACGTTATCATCATTATCATAATCATTATCATCGCTACTTGGAGACCAAACAATAATAAAGATAGCATTCTTAGACTAAAGGCTCATGATATTATCTTGCATTACCTCTCCACCTTCATCTATTCTACTTAACACCAATATAAGACGAGGAGAAGATACACGATTCAAAAGCTTAGGAGTAATCCGAGACTGATGGCTTGATTCCCTGAAACTAAAACAGAATCGTCCACCAGAGACAGAAAAGGATCCAGCGAGAGATCCTTACAAAGTTTTCGTCGATAAACCTCCGACGACTGAAGCGTTTCGTTTTTCTGTTGGGATGCTTGTATGTATGTATGTATGATATATAAATATATATTATATATAATATATATATATATATATATATATAAAATATATATATTATATATAATTGTTTTTGTGTGTGTGTGTGTGTGGTGTGTGTGTGTGTGTGTGTGTGTGTGTTGTATTAGTTTTGTATGTATGTATGTATGTATGTATGTACATAGTGTATGCATGTATGCATGTATGTATGTATGTATGTATGTTATGTATGTATGCATGTATCTTTAACACACTGCGCACACATACACACGCGCACACTACACCATATATATAGGTTTTATGTATATATATTTATGTATGTATGTACATTATATATATAATAAAAATATTATATATATATATATATATATATATATATATATATATATATACATACATGAATAGAAAAACACTCTTCCCCTTTGATGCAATGGAAGAAAAAACCCCCAATACAAAAACAAGATTTATCGAAAATGAAACTACCAGTTTCGAAATCCACCTGGATTCCCTCCTCAGATCTGAGGATGGAAGAGTCGCATCGCATTCGAACAGCTGAGTGAGAATATACACGTTTGCTTGTTTTAACTCGAGGAACTACTAGCTGGGTGGTTCCAAAGAGGGTGAATGTCAAAAGGCTCAGAACTTACTCCCAGTACACGTGATGAACGATACTAATATCTCGAAAAAAAAAATCTTATTCGTTCTAACGAAATGGGTGCTATACTTTCATTTGTTATTTATTCAAACTTATTTCCTTTGCTTGTCAATGCACATTCGCTTACGTCGGTGTAGATAAAAATGACATACTTGGTTTTGTCACAAAATATAAGTTCTCATACACTATCTTCATGTGTTTTTAATTTGATAAAATTACTTGTTTTCTTTTTGTCATATCCAAGCATTGATTCAATAAAAAGAAAGTATGTTATATTAAACAACTGAACGCAAAGCTGTTGTACGGCTACAATGACTGTTCATGTGAGTGTATGCTGAGCAGCTGAAGCTATTAAACATTTCATTTAGAATCATTGGTTTTATAGTTAATACACATTTGAATCCCTCCTCGCGCAAAATACATAAACATATAGTTAACACACACACACACACACACACACACACACACACACACACACACACACACACACACACACACCACACACACACACACAACACGCACACAGATCTATATGTGTGTTGTGTGTGTGTGTGTGTGTGTGTGTGTGTTGTGTGTGTGTGTGTGTGTGTGTGTGTGTGTGGTGTGTGTGTGTGTGTGGTGTGTGTATGTGTGTGTGCGTGTGTGTGTGTGTGTGTGTGTGTAAATATATGCATATACTTACTAATAAGAACAACCTATCGTTATTCAAAACCTTGTCTGATCCCCGGGACAGGGATGACGTGCTTATATGAGATCCCGGTTTCCTCCGTAACACTTTCCATTCCCTTTAAGCATGACCTGTTAGCTATTTGGAGTTTCTTTTGTTTTCCAAACACTAACAATATTCGCCCAACCATTTTTCATCGGGTTTGAGTTACATGCCTTACTTGGCGGAAGAAGGACTTCCATGTGGTTTTGAACATCAAACGACTCCGTAAACTGCTCTTGACGTGTACTGGAGAGTTATCCTGACGAATATAGCAACGGTGTTGATGGGAGGAAGTTTCCTCTAAAGTTTCAAAATATCAGTCTAAAGTGAATCTCTCTTCTTTTTCGGCGAGTTCATGAACACCATGTATGAAAATCCACCCCATTTATTGGACACGCGGCCATTCCTCGCCATTTAATAGATATATTTGTCACATCTGAAAAGTCAGTAATGATAGATAATAAGACCATAAAATATGACGTATAGGGCACTATCGTGTATAAACAACCTCTATTAAGGAAATGAATCCAGCAGTGGAACTTCCCGTGCGCTCTCCACACACTGCTCGGCGAACCGGAGGCGATGTCGTTTGTTCAGCCTCTCTTTGATAACGTTCTGTGGTGAATCCCATCTACATGTAATCGTTTCCTTCGCCGTGCGGCTTGCTAGTGGGAGCTGTAGGTCGTTATATGAATTTGTGAAGAGGTATCCGGAACGAGGGCGGTCGTTCAGGGTGTCCTTCTCTTCCCACTTTATTCACCTGTATACCATCGGGAGATACCCGGCTCTCTGGTTATTTCACTAGGAGAGAAATCACTTTCCTTCATCCCAAGTTAGCGGTCTCTATTTGCAATTTCAGATTGCTTACGTCTATCTTGAAAAGGGTGTCAGCTGGCAACCTCGTTTTCACCTCGGATATCCTATATGTCATGACGTTATATATCATCGGACATATTTTCTTTATTGTTTAGCGTATATATGGTTTTGCCGCGAAATTAATACTCAGGAATTAATTCTCATAAAAAGTATCAAATATACGATTCCGTGTTTTTTATTTTCTAGATGGTTCTTCTTTCTAAAAACTACTCAAGTTCCGGGGGGAAAAACAAGCGTTTAGATGACTTTTTACACGTAAACATATTAAGATTATGTATCAAAGCTTTGACATGCACTGACAAATACAAGGAAAATATAAATTGCACACGTGTCAGACAAAAAAAAATCCCATTTTATCAGAATGAACAAGATTTTTCTAACAAGATATTAGATATAATATAACGCATGTATTGGGAGTAAATTTTAGACTTGTTTTTCATCCTCCTAGGAACCACTCATCTAGTAGTTGCTCGAGTTGGAACAAGTAAACATGTACTTTCTCGCTCAGCTGATCGAATGCGACTCCTGAGAGAAACACTATGACTTACGGAATAATAATAGCGACAAATTTGGTCAGGTTTTAGCAAAAGATAAAAAAAAAAAAAAAAAAATCAGAATACGAGGGGCTTCAAAAAGTTCGTGAAAAAGTCCATAACTAAAACTCAAATCGAAGGATTTTGATTTCAATACACCTGAACATTCCTGTGCCAACATGTTTTAACTTGTTCAAACATGAACCTGTATATGCAGGTAATAACGCATCCCCGCCAGTTGGAAGTCATGTGATCTGAACCAAGTCAGGGGTGCTCTTTTAACTTCTTCAACAGATGGAAAATTGGTACCGTTCAATTATCATTGTTATTATTATTTATCTATTTATTTATTTTTATTTATTATTATTTTTTTTTTAAGAAATCGGATGGGGGTAAATCGGGGCTGTATGTTGGACGATTTCCCATCGAAATTTACGTAGCACAACTCTTGTTTGCCGAGCACCATGAGCGGTGGGATTGTTCGTTTTTTTATGACAGTTTTCTCAAAACGCATTCATAATAATCAGATATAATTGTTTTCTTGCTCTCAAAGAAATCAACCAGCAAAATCCTCTCTGCATCCCAGGATACAGTGGCCATAACCTTTCCTCTTGAATGCTCAGACTTCGTTTCAACTGGTCCATTTCACCCCTGGTTAGCTACTGCTTTTGTTGAATTTTGTACTGGTGGAGTCATGTTCATCCCCTGTCACAATTCTCTGGAGAATGTGAGATTTTTTCCTATATGATAATCTGTTTCCTTGTAATGATTTGTTCGTTGAGATCCCAATGACCTAGTGAGCCAAACAGAGGAATACCCATACGGGGGGGGTCACCAGTGAGGGATGAGACAAAATGGCTTCCTGCTGCACCAAGACCTGTGAGAGGGGAGGTGCACCCACCCTGATTCATTCCATCTTGGACCATGGAGAACTCTGCCACGTGTGTTTGCCGTGCGTGGCGTCCCGTATTACTAGGAGACAGGAGTCCTGGAGGTTGAGCGATGCTGCATGCTGCACCCTGCAGCTGGCAACACATCTCTTTGGTCCTTTATTCTGGTTAGACGGGTGGCTTGATCAAGGCTGGTCAAGTCAGTCTGCTGGTCAAATATGGCTAGGATCATCAGGCACTGTTCAGTCGGTAGCGCATAGGTTTCACGACTGCCATCAGTACTGTAATAGTGGCTGCGTATATTTCCTCAATATCCCTGTGGCTGTTGGTAGATTTTGAGCCACCTATAGCTTCCCTCGTTGGACTCCGTGGTGGTGGGGGGGGGGGGAGTGAGGAAATGAAAAAATTTATTTGTATGATTTCTACAAAATTTACAAAGATCTAACTCTCTCCCTGACGACCTATGCAATCCCTTGGCATTCTCTCTGGAATGTCATATGTCACTCTGGACCTTTCCAGCTTCCAAAGGATAAGAAAGGGAATTGTGATGGTTCCCAGGCTCCCAAATCAGATAAGGGGAAAGGTCCTCCTCAATCCATTAATGACATCTTCCTGGTAAATATGAGAGATCTCGTATAGCAGTACCTAGTAGTGAAGACCATTGATGGTTATCAGCATGGATCTTGATATTTTTTAAATATCTCGAAATAGTTGAGGTGTGTCAGCGTGATCCTCGCATCACCCCCCGAGATTGGTAAGGCCCCCGGGGTTTAGA
>NW_023651321.1:0-5673 GCF_015228065.2 Penaeus monodon
AACAGGGGCTGTACCACCAAAATCCGGACCCTCCAGGACGGTGCGGAAATAAATTATCCGGAGGGGGCGGGTCCACCTCTTTTCGTCACCAAGAGTAGTGTTGTTGGACAGTTGGCAGAAACAGCCTCAAAGAAAGTTGTTTGGGAAAAGATGGTTCGATGGTGGCTGTGCAAAAGAAGTATGAGAAAATGATGATGATTGTGGCACTTAGGCTGTCTCTTTTTGGTTTCGTGTTTTACGCGGGGGCCCCGGATTGCCAGAGGTGCTTCCCACTCATGTACATTTGGTAATTTTCTTTCCCACCCAGCGGGGGTCCCTGTCTCAAAAATTGTGTCCAAACTCTGTAAATTAAAAACAGGTGGGCCCCGGCTCAAAGCTTGCACAGCGTCTCCATACCGATGTTTGTATGATTGCCATGCGCATGGTACCTCTGATTCTGGAAAAACTTCAGACCCTATTGATTGTTTTAAAAACCCCCCGGGGCTCTACAGGGTATCGTTTACATCTACCCGGGGGGGAGGGTCCGTTCCTCTCCAGCATTCCAACATTACGGCACCGCTTTTTATGGCACGTTTTCTATGTCTGCGGGTTTCAAAACGGAATTCAAAGGGGAAAACAAAAATAAAAAGCCTTTTAAAGGATGCGGGCAAAAAGTATATTGGCATGTTTTTCGAGTCCCCAGATCCCAGGGATTGTCATGTGGTTCCAATCTGGTTTTCCCTTATCCAAAAAAGAAGGTTTTTCAATTTTGTCCATCCTTTAGTTAGAATATTCTTTAAATTTAAATTTTTCTATATTTTTCAATAACTCAGGAGGGTGAATATTTCTTTTCCATTCAGTGGGATTAGTTTTGTGCCATCATAAAAAAATTGGACAATACCTAACAGCAAAGCATAACCCCTCACTCACGCGTCGCCTTTTGGGATACCACTATCACTTCTGAAACATAGACGCGAGTGGAAAATTTTTACATGTTAAATTATTGCAGCATCAAACGACAGTCCAAATTTTTTTTCATGATTAAAAGGGTTTAGACGTTTTCTCACGAATTCATAACAAATAAAAATTTGTCATTTAAAATTGAAAAGCATCTTAAGATTAAAATTAGATATATTGTGTAATGAATGTTTTTTTTTATTCAAAGCAGTGTTACAAGAAAAAATTTCATTAAAAAGGGGTTTAATCTTTTTTGCATGCCCTACCTTCCTTTTTATTGGAAAATCTAAAAAGACAGATCGCAAAAACGCACAATATGAAATTCTGTAAATTTCCTCACTTCTGCCGTCGGTAACCCCGTAAGTTGAAGTTTATTTACCACCCCGGCTATCTGCTCGGCACAACAATATGATTACAGTTTTTAAGAATTCTAACATCGTAAGTAGTCTGGACTACTGTAATGACACAGTAAAAGGGAAATAAATCATACTTATAAAAAAAAATTTTTGAAGTTTTGCCACGTTTTTACCAACTTGTTATTTTTTACGGTATAAAAAAAGTACCCTAAATTTAGGATAATCCTCTGCTTGCAAGACCAGATAATAAAAACCACATGTTTTTAACCTCTGTTGGTGGTTGGGAAGGCTGTATCACATGATTTCTGGATTAGGGCTCAAGGTTTCCCCAAATTTGAGTTTTTTACCACCGGCTATTGCCAAGGGAACCGGATGGGTTTTTACAAATTGGCAAGTCAGTAGTCTGCAACTGAAATTTTTTTACAGGGTAAAAAAAAAATAAAATCTCCACACACAAAAAATTATTTTCATATGCTTTTGCCACGTGTTTAAAAACAACGTTTTGTTACGGTAGTTTTACATGGTAAATTTAGGTTTATATGAGACATCTTCCAAATGTACAAGAAATGAAATATTTACATAGTTTTTTTACCCCCATTATTTGGTGGGTTTGGGAAAAGGGTGCCTAGAAAAGGTTCCCAAATCTATTTCCAGTTTTTTTTTTTTTTTTAGGCTTCTTTCCAATTTGACTATGTGGCGGCTGCGATCCCCCAGAATGTAGAAATGGGGTCTGCTGCATAAGTTACGTTACACCAAGGGGAACCCAAATTTTCCCCATCACCCCCTCTTGAAAGAATTTGTTCCGAAAACATTGAGAATCAAGAAAAACTACTCCCGACCCCCAATATTATATTAACTTAGGGGTTGTGTAAGCCAGTCGTATACGCGCAAGAACAACCCGTTTCCCGACGTACGGGGTCCTCAGGTAACATCAATACATCATCCCCCAAGATTCTGGTTTTCCTTCCCCGATGCAACGCAATTTTTTTTTTTTTATGAAAAGTAAGGTCACGATCAATGTTAAATTTCTCCATGGAAATGGATCGCCCTTGGGGATTTTTAATTGGAACTTTGGTTTGTAATGTTCAGGAGTTTTTGTGTATAAAAGGCGCGCGGTGTATGATTATCAGTCACTTGCGTGTTTTTTAATTTGCAGTTTTTTTTGGAAAATTTGAGAGAAGGGGTTCCTCAAGCTTTGACCCCAAAATTTGGGTGGAAATAAAATTATTCTACAAAAAAGGATGGAAAGTTTAAATTCTGATTCATGTTCATATCCGTTTTCCCGGGGGCGCCGAGGATAATCCTTTTTTTTGCCCTACTCCAAGCTTTTTTTTTCCCGATTCTTTATCTGCAAAAAGCAGTGCGGGAGTTAAAATGCCCTTTAAAAAAACCCAAAGAAAAACGCTATGAGCTTATCTTGAGCCATGTTTTCTTCCCGAAAAGAACTTTCAATTTTTCTTTAAGAAAGGACCGGTCTTTTCATTTACTTTCCCCCCAAGATTTTTTAACTTAGGTACATGAAAGCCCCGGGTAAAACTATGCAAAAAGTGGGGGGGGGGTAGGGATATATGGGGGTTTGAGACCCATTGTTTTTTCCCTCAGTGGAGATGAAATCCATACTCATAGTTTTTTTGTGATTTGTCGGAAAATTTTTTGCACCCTCTTTCGATGATGCTCTGACCATATTCATCAGCATAGCAAAATGGGAAACCCTCCCCAGTGGGGAAAGCCACAGCTTTTGCATGAGGACATGAACAGCATAGGGGTGAGAACTCCCCCGGGGGCATCAAAGTTAAAAATTGGAACGGGGAAATTCTCACTCCCCTGAACAAGACACTTGCAATTTTTCAAAAAACATTTAACCATCAATATTTCCCCGGGTGCCAAAAATTTACAATTTTTCTATGATTCTCTGTTTTCCCTTTTGAAAAAACTGACTTAAGGGCAAGAAAAACGTGCATTTCCCGGGATTAAGTGTGAAAAGTGCTCTGCAAGCAATGTTTTGGACGTCCCCAAAAGAATCCGTGTCTGTGAATAATTTTCCTTGAACCGTACCTGGGTCTGTTCAAAAATTACTCTTTCAGAACTTTGATAACAGACGTTAAGAAATTTGTCGGGTTTTTTCGTTTTGATTCGGATAGGGATGATTAGGCGCGTCCAGGGGCCGGGAGAATACCCTTTTGAAAAATCAACGATAGGGCAAAAGGGGATTACCAGTACCAAGCTATAAGGGGGAGGGCACTATAAATAAAAATTTCCATCTTTACCTGGGGCGGACGTTTTCCTTGATCAGTGGTTGTTCATTTCCCACTCAGGATCTCTGCAAAGTCTGAGGGGTCGGTTCAAAGGCAAATTTAATGCAATTTAGTTGACAAAAGGGATATGAATTTTGTGGAAGTAACTAAATTTGGACGTCCACCCACTGACTGGGGAGTATCTGTTGTGAAAAGAGAACTATGGAACTAGGGGGGTAAAATTTGGTTTGCCTAGAGTCGTTAATTTTTTTTTCCGCCCTCCGATTTGGGGTTTTATTTTTAATTTTTAGGGAACTGTTTTAAAGTTTCATTTCTGAAAAGATTTTTTTCCCCTGGTTTTGTTTTGACTTTAAAAAAGTATAAATTGTAAAGGTTGTCCCGCTGTAGATACAAAAAAACTCCGAATCGCTTTTGCTCCCTGATATGTAGGGTCACCGACCCACTTAGGTTGTTTGGAGCGTTGGTGAGTTGTTGTTCTTAAAGGGTTTTTCCCTTTGGACAGACCCAGGGTGTAGAAATTTCAGGACCACATCCGTCATTTTACATGGAAAATTTATCAGCCTAGTTACGTGTAATTGTTGTACCAGTCATAATACGTATTTAAAGTGGTGCTCAAGGTAAGGAGGAATAGAATTTAAGTCTTTTGTTTTTACAGATTGAGTATATCAACAGCGTATCTCGTTACGATTTGCAACAACAACACAACCAACACCACACACACACACAGCACCACACCCCCCAACATAATCGTACATATGGGTATCCGCAAAATCATTACCTGATATCGTTTTCTGAGTGATTCCCATAGTTCGTTCTTTTCCCCTACGCATCTTGTCGGTTTTCATTTAAATGTCATGTTGTCACTGTTTTCGATAAATCCACCATGCGTAATAATAATATCAGAGACCTTTCATCGTTTTTTCAACATCCTAAAACTTAGAAAGCACCTTTCCCTGTCTGCACGACACTTTTTATTTCCATTATCATTTTTTCAATACTGAGTGGGTGCCAAAGTAACAGGGTCTGTACAACGCCGTTGGCGGCCCTTGTGAGGTATTGTTTGGGGGGGACAGCATTGACCTGGCGCTGCACCCTCCCCGTTGCCCAACCGCAGGGAGTTAATCATAAGCGGACGGGACAACCACCCTTTCACTGTCCCACATGGAGGTGGTTTGGGACATGCTCGGGCGCATATTTTTGTCGGCGTCATTTTCACTGTCACTGTCGTTACATTTTCAGATGTTTCCACTATGCGTAATAATAATATCAGAAACCTCATTCGTTTTTAAACATCACTAACATCATTAGAAAGCACACTTCCCTGTCTACACGATCACTTTTATTTCCCTTATCATTTTTTTTTTTTTTTAATTCAGCAACTTTCCTGATGGTTCTGATTTTCCTCGCCATATCCTTTCTTTTTCACCAATGGTTTCTCTGCGGCATGTTCCTGGGATCGGGGGAAACCCCCTGGCAGTTGCGAATTCCTGTGGGTTGGTGGGCGTCACACGGGGGGGTGGGCTGGGCTGCGCATCACCACTCCCCGGTTTATGGGTACGGTGGGGTGGGTGTGGTGCTCTGGCGTTTGGGGGGCAAATTATGGTGCCAGGCTTTCACACCTTGCGCTCTGCCTAAAGCACCTCTCCACGATGGTGGGGTGGTTTCGTTGTCGTTTTTCCTTCTCGTTGTTTCTTTCAGAGCAGTCTTTTTTCAGGTGAGCTTTTGACAGACACACATGCGTTCTTTCCTGCAATATTAGCTACGTGGCCGAACCCGGCACTTGTAGCAAACCCAATCTGGCACACGGGCGAATGGAGCTCAGAGTATGATCTTCCAAAGAATTGGCTTCTTTTGGGGGCGGTGTTCTCGCTCCATACCAAAGATGATCATTAAGGGTTGTCCGCCTTGTAAATCCTATTAGCTTAAAAACTCCCGGAAGATGCAGTGCTTCCTCAGCGGCAGCCTCCTTCGGAAAACCCGGTAACCAGGTATTCCCCTATTTTTTTTTTTTTGGGCTGATAGTCGTCTTTGTTCAGAGATCCGCAAGTGCCATTAACCCAGGGCCACGAGTTTTGTTGTTCCCTTCGTACAAGAAGTGGAGGTGCCATTCCCTGCACATGTCTCGC
>NW_023651323.1:0-5000 GCF_015228065.2 Penaeus monodon
TCCTGACGAGTCCCCTGTCCTCGGTTTCCCGTCTATTTTAACAACTTTCGTGCTCGCACTGACGCCTCGTGCTCGGGTTGGGGTGGCCGCCCTCATGCAGAGATCTGCCGGCGCTCCAACCATCAGCTTATGCCTAGCAAAAACTGAACGCGGCCGATCCTCGTTACAGCTTCACTGACCTAGAGCGTTGGCTTTTGTTTTGGTCCCTGAACTTTCAGGGAGAATTGTCCTGGGATACGATATCGAGGTCTGACAGACATCGCCCTTATGTTCCTACTCACTGACTCCAAGTCGCTACCGTCGTCAGGCGAGATGGATCGACAGCCTCTATTAGAACAACCCTGACATTTCGCTAACACTCCGGGAAGCAACTAACAAAGTCGCCGACGTTCTTATCCAGCATGCCCTGTTGGTTTCAATCTCGATTTCCTAGTAGCTGACGACGTCCGCAAGCAACAGAGGGAGGATCCACTTTATTCTTATTTGATTACACTATTAGAAGTCAAATTCCGTCATTGACCCCTTGCCCAGACGATCCACATTCCACGAGGGACTTTTTCTCGAGATGGCCTCCTGTTTCCGCCGGTCCGCCCGGAAGGCGTGGATCCCGCCAGAGACACCACTACAATCAGCTGTTATCCCTGAAGACTCTGTACCACGTATTGAAACTCCTCCACGAAGCCCCCATGTCCTCCACTCGGGCTTGACAAAAGCAATTAAGACCGCGAGATCAACGTTATTTCTTCCCCCGACTAGCGTCTCGGGTCACAGAACATGTACGTAGATGCAGCTGTGTCCCTTAAACAGGGGCTCCGTATCGGTACCTCCCCTAGCGCTTACTAGACATCCTGGACAGACCATTTCAGCGCGTCAGTGTCCCGACGTCCTCTCCTGTTTCTCGGTTTCTCTACAGGCATAGGTTCATCTTAGTCTTCAAGACCCTTTTTCATATTCTGTGAGCTTTGTCCCCATTCCAGACAAATCCGCTGCTACGAGTTCGCCCGCGCGTTTTTGGAAATGTCATTTGTAGACATAACACCCCAGATGAAGATTGTTTCAGATAATTGGGTCCCTGATTCACAACTCTCTCCTACATTCTCTCTGCCAATATGCTCCGGATCAAGAAGATCAATATATTACCCTATAGGCCGCAGCTAATGGATTACGGAAGGACTGAATAGGACGATCCTAAGCATGCTGCGGGACATCACTTGTTTCTTCCACTTCCTGTTGGGATGTATTGGTACCTATCATTCAGATGGCCATCAATAGTACTTTCCACAGCTCCTTAGGTGAGTATCCCGCATTTATCATTATGGGCGAGGACTAGCGTTTGCCGTTGATCTGCTGGAACAGCGACTGTTTACGCGGTTTATGATGACAACTACGTCAAATTAGCTATGCGTAGATTTATAAACTTGCACGTGATCATCTTTGAGAGTGGAAAGGACAGGATCATTAGACAACCACAAGCTTGCACGCCGTACACCATTGACGTGGGTATTTCTCGTTTTCGATTAGTTATGACAGGACTGTTCTTCACCCCAGCTTTCACCTAAGTTTCGCGGGTCTTATAGATTTTCATTGGTTCAGAAATACACGGCATTATGCAAATGCCTAGTCCCTCCTCTCAGTCCTGGTTCCACTTAGACACCCTTAAGTTAAGCATCAGACATTACGAGGGACGAGTTTTAACGACCCCGTGACGCTGACATATCTCCCCCCACAGCATGACGCTCCTTCCCCGCTCCCTCCCTAATTTCGCCTTACCTGTCCGGCGCTTCCCTCCGCTTCCTACCTACTCCGACTCCGGCGCTTACTTGAAGACGTTGGGTAATATGCATTCGTCGGAAACTCCGTCGAGGTAGATATCAGCCTTGGCTCCTCTCCCTCCTTCTCTAACACCGCATCTATCACACATCTCCCTGATATGGCCAGACTCACACACAGTTCCACGGACAACTTTACTCACCACGGTCAGCTGACTCATTACTATATTTCTAAACTATCGCGATACGATTTGTTAACCCTTTAGGACAGACTACCGCGCCCACGCCACGTCGTGCCGCGCGGTTTTATTCAATTTTATGGGCGACGCTACTTTCCGTACTTATTCGGCATCGCCGACACATGATACTTGACGCTCGTTTTCGTGATTATGAGAGCCCCTTGGCTCTGTTTTTACAAAGTTAAGTGACCCTTCGATGCAATCCACGTCTATTACTACCCAGTAACTCTCTACAACAACATTACGCGTAATCTGGAATCTATACTGATATGAATGCTCAAAGAATCGATAGTGAACAACACTTCTCTATCTACTCGCACATATTTCCCTCTACCAGTCTCGTGTCGTCCTCTGTTTGTGTGGACCCCCTTTGCACACGTCTCGTCATGACTTATCTTGCCGTTTCATGTACTGTTATGCCTCACTTATTCCCCACAGGCGTCTGGCTAGGTCGTTGCCGTATCTCCACAACCACTCCCTCCGACCCTTGTTTTTCCTTCCTAATATTCTCTTCTTTTACTCCAGCTATACTCCTTCATTACACCTTCATTGGACTGTCAATCATGATTCCCCTCGCACCTGACACCTCCTTCACGCCTACAGGATCAACCCATTCCTCTCTCCTTAGCAACAATGTTTACGTACTCTCACCTGACACCGACATTATCCTCAGGTCAAGCGACCATATCTCTCTCTCCCTATATCTCTGATATTCTTACCTCCTGTTCCCGTGTCTTGCCAGTTTGTCGAGTCTGTTTCGACGTTCTAGTCCCGAACGACCATATTTCCACTCCTCTTGCATATGGTCTGATCAAGGGCAGGAAGTTCACAGCGTCTGCATGTTTGATCACTAAATGTCAACGGGGCTGCCCCTTTCCTGCTGCTCACCCTTCCCGACACACAATTTATTATACTTCTTCGCGACACGCAGTAAGCATCACCTGTACAGCACCATCTGATCTTGTAGCCGTTTGGTGCTTTCATCCTCCCGCGGTTTTGCAACTTGACTCCCGCCTCATTACTTTACCCCATATCATCTTTTCACTACTCATACACACCGTCTTTCTTCCCCCTTGCTCTGCCGGACCTCGCTAAACCTCGCCTGTCAGCAGTTTTTCCCTCCTATCGCGACGTAAGATTCCCTCCTCTTCATTCGATGATCATTTGGATCCCTTGATTTCATTCACCCCCTCACATGTACCTATGCATTCCCTACTGTCTACATATTCGGCGTATTATCGTTGTTGCTTGGTTTTCGTACTGTATCGTTGCATAGTGATTAGGACATTCGCACGGAGACTGCCTGTCAGCACTGTTGACGCAGGCGCCGTTCGCGCTTAGCTTGTTATATTCCCCACATTGTCACTGGCTAAACCCGGCTATTTATCTTGTACATCTTCTTTATTGTAATTCAACGTATATCTTTGTTACTGTTAGATTGTATTTCTACGCTGCTATATATATATTACTTCTTCATGATTAGTTGTGCTTATTTGTCATTTTCTGTTTCGTGAGTCCACATGAATGTTCGACGATACTTTTATATGATATCCTGATTTTTATACATTGTATTTTATTGCTATTTCGTATGATTATTCGCTTCTACATTGTGTACCTCTTGATGGTACTATATGCACTTAATGTTTATCCGTATGGATTAGTGTATTTCATGTGTCTGTTTACTTCTTTTTTGCGATAGGATATTTTATGCTTAGGTTGTACTTTTTAGCTAGATTAGCCTTTTCACTTTCTCTGACAACCTCTGCGGCGGACCGCCGCGGTAGCGTGACGAGCGATGCAATACCTAGTTCACATATGGTCTATTTCATCACCTCACACAAATATATATTTTTAGACAATAACACTAGCCTCTACATACCACACCTTGCTAGACATGACAACGGACGCGACATCCGCAGTCCTCCGCCTCGTGACTCCGTCCCGTTTACAACGATCACATCCTCTCCTCCCTACTTCCTAGTACATCGCAACCCCTGTGAGTTTTCTAGTTCAATCTGTATAAAAGAGGTCGCCTGCGAGCGACAGACGACAGCCTCCGCACGCTGACCCTGGGAGCGGCCTTGAACCTCTGCCGTCAGTTTGTACATCCTCTCCTTACAAATATATCTCACAAACCGTAAGAAGTCTGTTTCACCTTTGCCGCTGCCCAGATTTCCTCATAGTGCCAGACGCGACTGTCTGCACTCTACCGGCATTGCCCCATCGTTACACACGCAAACGTGTGTGTGGTGGTGTGGTGTGGTGTGTGTGTGTGTGTGTGTGTGTGTGTGCATTGTTCCTCTGAGCGTCATAATATAATATATATATATATATATATATATATATATATAGTAATGAGTATGCTAAATATGCATATATATATATCTATATATCTATACATTACATCTATATATGTATTATGTCTGTTAACTAAGTAGTTTTATAATCGATTTCGCCAAATTTTGCCTTGTTTTTATTAATGAACAGGTATATGCATTAACCTGCAGTTTATTTTTTGGAAGAATCTAATAATTATTATTGATAAGGTAATCACACACGCTCAGAACTTATTATTATTATCGTGGAAAAGTTTGACCCAGCGGACTCGAACTGGAACTTGGTGGAGTGAAGAACGCACAGTCTTGTGGTATTTCGTTTTTTTTGGGCTATAATTTAGCTGTAAGTTTGTTTTACTCGGACCACCCACTGTTTCAACATGATTATATGATTATAGCGTATGTAATATGTTTACTTGGAATTTCATATTCTATTAAGTTGGGTGTCTAAAAAGGATTTGGTGTTTTGGGTGAGCCCAGAGTGGTATCTCAGAACCAGAGGTATTTTTCTTGTATTTTTGGTGGATACAATGACCTTGTCTTTTTTTATAGATTCTACCGAGAAAACTTGAGTACCCACTAATTTAATCGGGGTTAATTGAAGTCAAAGGGTGTTTCACATTCATTTTGTTTATAAAATAACTTGTTGCAGTTGC
>NW_023651323.1:15000-31755 GCF_015228065.2 Penaeus monodon
ATATATATCTATAATATATAATATATCATATATATATATATACTCTATCTATATATTATATATATCCACCCATATCATCTGTATCTGCTATAGTGTATCTATCTCTCTATATTCTATATTCTCTCTCTTCTCTATCGTCTAATATATATATCTATATATATATTATATGTACACACACACACCCTCACAGATCTATATATATATATAATTATATACGATAAATATCTCATATATATATATCTATATATCTATACTATATATATTATATACTATATACACATATATATATATATATAATATATATATAATACCTATATAATATATAATATATATTATATATATATACTATATATATAAGTATATATGCATAGGATATATACATTTTTATATACAGATTTTTATATGTATTTGTATACACACACCACACACACACACACACACACACACACCACACACACACACACACACACACACACACACACACACATATATATATATTATATATATATATAGATATTATATATATATATATAATTATATATATATATATATACCCACATTATTGGTGTATCTATATACATACATATATATATATATATATATATATATACTATATAATATTTTTTTTTTTTAATATAAATATAATATATATATCTATATAATAATATATGTATATATATATATATATATATATATATATGTATCTCTATATAATATCTATATCAAATATATATCTCTCTATATCTACCAGCTATCTATGTAATATCATCTCTCTCTCTCAATCTCTCTACTCTATATCTATCTCTCTCTATCTCTCTCTATCTCTATTTTATGTCTCTCTAGCATCTTCTCTCATGTCTCTCTAGTCATACATCTTTCTCTCTCTCTCTCTCTCCTCTCTCTCGCTCTCTCGCTCTCTCTCTCCATCTCTCTCTATCTGTGTGTCTCTTCTCTCTCTTCTTATCTCTTCTCTCTCCTCTCTCTCTATCTCTCTATCCCTCTCATCTCTCTCTCTCTATCTCTCTCCCTCTCATCTCTCGTCTCTTTCTCTCTCTTTTTCCTCTCTCTGTCTATCTTACTTGTCTCTCTCTCCCTCTCCTCCCTCCATCCCTCTCTCGCTCTCTTTTCTCTCCTCTCTCTCCTCTCTCTCTACTCTCTCTCTCTCGCCCCCTCCCTTTTTTTTTTTTCGGTCCGCTTGCGTTTGTGTTCGGATTTTTCTTTCCCTCCGGGACCGGTTTACTTACGTAGTGCGAATCGTACATTAATTTCCATTAGGAATGTCCAGGTTTAGGTTTATTTTAGATAATGATTAGGTTAGGATTGGGTCTGGTTAGGTTAGTTTAGTTAGGCGTAGGTTAGGTTAGGTTTACGTTACGTTAGATTAAAATAAAAGGTTTGGGTAGGGTATTTTTTGTATAGGTAGGTTCGGTTAGGTGCTTGATAATGATTAGATAAGCTTAGATATATTAGGGTTTAGGTTTCAATAGGTAGGTTACTTTTAGTATGTTAGGTATGGGTTTAGGTAACATTTAGTTTAGAATCGTTAGATAGAATTGTAACGTAGGAGAGTAAAAGTCAGGTGGAGTAGGGTTAGAAGCGTTATTTTCATTGGTAGAGAGATACGTTAGGTTAGGTAATGTTAGGTTAGCGTAGAGCTAGTTAGTTTAACGTTACTTTATATTAATAGTTAGTTTGAAAACGTATGGGGAGGAACGGTTTAAAAATGTTTAAATTAGTGTAGAATCGTTATTTAGTTTGTTAGGTTTAGGTTAGGTTTTTTTTTTTTAGGTTAGTCTAGGTATGGTTAGTTTAGTTTAGGTCACCTTTTAGGATAGGTTAGAATCGTAAGGGTGTAAAAGGTTAGCATGATAAGTTAGGGTTCAGTTGTTATTTTAGTCGACGTATTGAGGTAGTTGTTAGGTTAGGTTTAAGGTTAGGTTACCTATAGGATATAGGAATAGGTTATGCTTAGGTAGGATTGTTAAGCTAGGTAGAATTAGTAAGCTTAGATTAAGTTAGATTAGGATAGTTTATTTTGGGTAGGTGATATTTAAATTATGTCGGAAGGTTTAGATTAGTAGGCTATGTTCACGTTGAGTTAGGTTAGGTTAATTTTAGGTTAGGCATAAGGAGATAATAGACATCATGGCTATATTGATTTTTAGGACTTTTGGACACACACACACACACACACACACACACACACACCACTTATATATATATATATATATATATATATATATATATATATATATATATATATATATATATATATATGTATATATATATATATATAATATATAGTATATATATATATATATATATCTGCACATATGCATATATATTGTATATATATTCTTCTATATAATATATATCTCTATCTATATCTATATCATCAAACAAAATATTGGAGGCCCCCCAGGCAAAGAATACCAGTTCTAATTAAAATCATTGAAATAAATCGAACAAAAACAACAATCGACGGAAAAATAGGAAAACGTATGATACAAACTAAAGACCGAAAAAATCATACCATACACACCTAAACAAGTAATTACCGTCCGTAATTTACACCGTATAATTGTGGCTGTTGACTTGTTTGTTTCACTTTCATTTTCATCTTGTTAATAAACAAAGATTCCGAGATAAAAGGAGACTATATTATATATATATATATATATATTCTATATATATATTTAATATTATTTTATATAATATATATATATTTATATGTATATCATATATATATTATATATATATATATCTATATATATACTCCATATCTGTGTGTGTGTGTGTTTTGTGTGTGGGAGTGTGTTGTGTGTGTGTGTGAGTGTGTATGTGTGTGTGTGTGTAATGTGTGTGTATATGCTTATATATCTGATATATAATATATCTATTATTTATCTATCTGTCTATCTCCTCTATCCTCTCTATATATATGCATTATCTCTTTTATATCATCTAAACATCATATCAATCATGTAACGTTTCGTCTACCTTCCTCTATCTCTCTCTCTATCTCTCTCTCTATATCCTCTATCTATCTCTATATCTATATGGCTCTCTCATCTTATATCAGCTATCTCATATATCTATCATACTAGATGCTACTCTCGTATGTATCTCTCGTTCTTTTTTCGGTCTGTTGTTTGTCCTGTCTCTCTCTCTCTCTCTCTGCTCTCTCTCTCTCATCTCTCTCCCTCTATCTTTCTATAAATGCTCTATTCTCCTCCCCATCTTATCTCTCTCTCTCTCTCTTCTTTATTACTCACTCATCTCTCTCTCTCTCCCCCATCTCTATCTCTCTCTCTATCTACTCTCTCTCTCTATCTATCTACCTACTCTCATATCTCTATTCATATTCTCTTATCTCTCTCTCTATCTATCTATATCTCATCCACCTTTCATATATTATATCCACACACCCCACACACACACCCCCATACCACCACAAACAACACATCACACACACACAACACACACACACACCCCACACACTACACATACACACACACACACACACACACCCATGCATATATATAGATATAACATAATTATATATATATATATAATAGATATAATATATTATATATAAATATACATATTTACATAAATTCACAACACACATAGGTAAGGTTATAGTGAGATCGATCGATTTGCGAGCAATATAGACATACATACTCTATATAATACTCTCTCTATTCTATATCTATATCTATATATATATATATAGATATATATATTCTATATAATATGTATAGATATATATACACACACACACACACACACATACATATGTATACCAATATATTTTATATAGATAGAGTATCCATCTTATAGATATATCTCTCTATCTATCTCTCTATCTATCTATCTATTTTATCTATCTATCTATCTATCTATCTATCTATCTATCTATCTAGCTACTATCTAGATATATATATATATATATATATCTATATATTAAGGTTAGAGTTATAATCTATATCGGTATCTCTATCTATTATATATCTGTTTGTCTGTGTGTGTTGTGTTTGTATGTGTGTGTGGTGGTGTGTCTATCTAGCTATATATAATATCTATATATTCTATATATCTTCTATCTATATCTAATTATCTATCTCTCCTCTCTCTCTCTCTCTCGCTATCTCTATAGCTCTCTATCTCTCTTCTCTCTCTCTATCTCTATTCTCTCTCTCTCTGTTGTGTGTGTGTGTGTGTGGTGTGTGTGTGTGTGTCTGTGGGTGGGTGTGTGTGTGTGTGTGTGTGTGTGTGTGTGTAGTGTGTGTGTGTGTGTGTATGTGTGTGTGTGTGCTGTGCTTGTGTGTGTGTGTATGGCTCTCCCCTCTCTCTCTATCTCCTTCTCTCTCTCTCTCTCTCTCTCCTCTCTCTCCCATCACTTATCTCTCTCTTTCCTATATACTCTCTCTCATTTCTCCTCTCTCATTCATCTATCTCTAATCTATATCTCGCGCTCCTATCTCTCTCTCATCTCTCATCTTCTCTGTCTCTATCAGGCTCGCTCGGCATCTCGCCTCCTCCCTCTCTCTCTGATCTCCTGTGTCTCTACTCTCTCTCTCTCTCGCTCTCTCTCTCTCTCTCTCTCTCTCTCTCGCTACTCTCTCTCTCTCTGTCTCTCTCTCTCGCTCTCTTCTCTCTCTCTCTCTCCACTTCCCATCTCTGTCCCCTTTTACCCCCCTCTACCCCCGACCCCCCCACTCTCTATCCTACGCTCTCTCCACTCCCATCTAACCCCTACCTCCCTATTCTCTCATCTCTCATCTCTCTCTCTCTCTCTTCTCCTCTCTTCTCTCTCTATCTATCCTCCCTGTTTACACTCCAGCAACCTCCATAGCTCCCATCCCTCTCTCTCTACCTCTCTCTTATCTCTCCTTCTTCTACTCTCTCTCTCTCTCTCTCTCTCTCTCTTCCTCTCTTCTCTCTCTGCCACATACCCATCCGTCTCTCTCATATCATCTTCTCCTCTATCTTCTCTATCTCTATCTTCTCTCTCTTATCTCTCTCTCTCTCTCTCCATCCTCTGATCTCTCTCTCTGTGTGTGCCCTCTCTCTCTCTCTCCTCTCTCTTCGCTCTCTCTCTCTCTCTCTTCTCTCTTCTCTATCACCTCTCTCTCTAGCGCTCTTCTCTCCTATCTCGCTCCTCTCTCTCTCTCTCTCTCTGTCCCTCTCCTCTCTCTTCTCTCCTCTCCTCCTCTCTCTCGCTCTGCTCACTCTAATACTTTCCGTCTGTGTGTTCTGTGTGCCTCTCTCCTCCTCATCCTTCTCTCTCTCATCATCCCTCTCTCTATCTCTCTCTCTCTCTCTATCTCTCTCTCTCTCTCTCTCTATATATATATAACGCCGAGGTGGCCGAGTGGTTAGAAACATGCTGACTCAAGATTTTCCGCCGGCTCCTTGAGTTCGAGGGTTTCGAAGTCACCGCCGGCGCGTTGTTCCCTTGGGCAATGAACTTCACCTCAATTGCTACTAGCCGGTGGGTGGGCAAGCCAGTCCCAAGTCAGTCGGTAATAGAGTGGTGACTCGATAAAAAACCTGGGCGGAAGGCATGGCAAACCACCGCTCTAAATTGCTAAGAAAACCATGGAAAGCCGGATGGCTAAGTCACTGGTGGACGGGGCATAATATAATATAAATATCTATATATATCTATCTCATATATATCATATACTTATATATATAGATATCTCTATCTATATTATATAATATATTTTATATCGATGCACCAGACACACACATACTAAGTAATATATATATATATAATCTCTATATATAATATATATCTATTATCTATGATCTATAATCCTATAATATATATCTATGTTGTGGGTGTGTGTGTGGTGTGTGTGTGTGGTGGTGTGTGTGTGTCTGTGTGTGTGTGTTACATACATGTCTATATACAGATGGTATATATATAGACCCTATATATATCATCTATATCGATATATATATATATATATATTATGTATATATATGCATACACACAGACACACACCACACACACACCCCCACAGCACCATAATATATTATATATATATCATATAATATATATATATATATATATATATATATATATCTATATATATATATATTCATAATATTTAAAATCTATATTCATCCTTACACACACACACTCACACACACAAGCAGACACACACACACACACACACAAGCTGACACGATCACGCACGACGCACACACACACACACGCACACATAAACACACATAATGTCTCTATATACTATATATTTATATATATATATATAGATATATCTATAATATATCTACATACATATATATTTCTCTATATATCTATCTCTATATATAGATATCTAATCTTCTCTATAACAATATATATATATATATATATATATATATATCATATCTATATTATATATCTATGTATGGTCTGTTACTATAATGTATCTGGTATATATGTTTGTGTGGATGTATGCGTGTTTGTCTGAGTGTGTTTTCGTGTACGTGTGGGTGTGTGGCTGTAAAGCAAGCTGGATGAACAGATGATCTCTGCCCGTGTGTTTTAGGAGCGAGATCAAGATGACAGCGTGACTTGAATTTTCTTGCTTGCGTTGCTTTCTCATTATGGTATCGTTGCTGTCCTTCATTGTTTTGCCTTCTCCATCATTATCATTATCATCATTCTTATCCTAATCATCATCAAAATTATCACAATCATCAGCATTTTATCAACATCATTATCATTATCATCATTTAGAGAGAGTTAGAGAGAGTTAGAAAAAGTGGAAGAAAGAGGGAGAGGGAAAAGATGTAGGGGAGGGAAGGAGGGAAAAAGAGAGAGAGAGAGAGAGAGAGAGAGAGAGAGAGAGAGAGAGAGAGAGGAGAGGGTAGAGTTAATTAAGAGAGAGAGAGAGTTAGAGCAAGGGAAGAAGCGGAGAGGGAAAAAGGTGGGGGGAGTTGAAGGGAGGGAAAAAAAGAGACCAGGAGAGAGAGCAAGAGAGAGAGAGAGGAGAGAGAAATCGCACGACAAGCATCAACGTTGCCCCCGAGTTTCAAGCGAGCGGCGCAGGTCCCGGCCGCGGCGGGCAAGACAGCGTGGCGCCAGAGAGCACTGCGATGTCATAGGCCGAAATTATCTCCGCCACTATTTCATATCTTTGAGAAGAGATTTATAGACTTTTTGAAGAAATGCTTTTCAAGTGGATGGTGATGATGAATGCTATTAAGGACAATGGTGATGATGATGTGTGTAAGTGACAATGGTATCATGATGATGATTATGGTGATTGATGATGATAGCGTGATAGTGATGATTATGGGATGGTGATGGTGTGTGTGTAGGCGACAATGATGATGAATCAGGTGATGATGTGATGCTGATAGAGTGCTAGTGATGATTCATGATGGTGATGATGATGGTGTGTAAGTGGACAAGATGTGATTATGGGGCTATATAGCCCATGCATCTAGTTGGGGGGATAGTGATTATGGTGATGATGATGACTAAGTGATGATGATTATGATGGTGATGATGATGGTGTGTAAGTGACATGCTGAGGATTATGGTGATGAATGATGATTAATAGTGTTTAGTGATGATTATGAAGGTGATGATTAGGTTGGTAATGTGGATAGTGACAGAGATGGTGATGATGATGATATGTGAGGTGATTATGAACCTGAAGTTGAGGTTAGTGAAATATTATTGTTACTGATGATATGGTGATGGAATGATGGCGATGGGAGTATGGTGATAATGTGGTGTTTATGTTGGTGGATTACGGTGATGATTAATGAAAGCTCAATCTAATCTAGGTGATTATAATGGATGACGATGATGGTGATGGACGGATGGTGGATGAGGATGATGTATTAGGTCATGTTATGATGGAATGATAGCGATGTTAGTGCTGTTGCTGATATTAGACGATAATGTATGAAAGGAAAATGGGAGGTGGTGATGAGGATATGATGATGATTTGATATATGAAGAGAATAATCATACGTAATATGACGCAACAAAGAAGACTCCAGCGCCCAGTCGTCATTAAATGCAATTCCACGTTTTCAGCAGCGCATTTCACTAATATTATACTTTCCAAGAGCATTCATCAGTTAATGATTCGCTATTATTGTCTTTTATCATCCAGATAAATAAGCTTACTCGCTGTCATAGATTTCTGACACTCCGATAAATTCCAAAAATTTCAAAGCAAAACAACGAATCGACGGTCTGTGTCAAACAGTCGACGAAATGCAGAGGCAGAGGCGCCATTTTGTTTTTGCTGCGATTGGTAAACATAATGTTAATGATAATCATATCATCAGATATGGTAATAAGTATATACATGCCATAGACCTTGTGTGCCAGTGTGTTTGCTAATGTATTTAAAATAAAGTATGTATATAATTTATTTCTATATATATATATTATATATATATAGTATATAGTCTATACTATACATATATATATAATATATATATATATATATCTATATAATATATATTATATATATGTGTGATGTTGTTGTGTGTGTGTGTGTGTGTTGTGTGAGTGTGTATGTGTATTTGTGTACTGGCGTGTGTGTTGTGTATGTGTGGTGGAAAAAGATCATAGTTTTTGAAATATGGTGTTATAGACGAGTACTACGTATTAACTGGACAGAGAAGAAAACGATGATGAAGTGCTGAGAAAAATAAATTGTAAAGACGCGGCCCATCAGTCATTAAATGCAGTCACGTTTCCAGCATCGCAATTTCACTGATATTATAGTTTCCAAGAGCATGTTCCTCATGTTATGATTGCGCTATATTGTTCTTTTATCATCCAGAAGAAATAGCTTACTCTCTGGGTCAATAGATTCTGGAACTCCCGATTAATTCCAAAGAATTTAAAAGCAAACACGAAGTCGACGGTTCTGTGGCAAACAAGTCGACGAAAATGCCAGGCAGAGGCGCCATTTTTTTTGCTGCGATGGTAAATAATGTTACCATGATGATAATTTCAGAATGATAATGGTAATAATGATTTACACAATAACAATTTTGCTAATATGATAATGATGATCAATAATCAATAATGATAATAATATAGTGATAATGAAAATATAGTAATAATAATGGTAATAATAGTAACAACAGTGATACACAACAAACATGGATAATGATATTGATAATTAGAATACTGATATTAGTAATTGTTATACTTGTATGTAGGTAATTCTATAACACCAAATAAAATACGATAATAGTAATGATAATACAATAATAAGGATAATAGTAATAATAAATACAAATATAATAATGATAACATAATGAGAATGATAAAATTATAATAATAGTGACAATAAATAATATTATGAAAGTATAACACAACAATTAATAATAATAACAATGATATTAGTAATTGTTATAATTATATGATAAGGCTAACAACACAAATATAATAACGATAATCAGTAATGATAAACAATGTATGATAATAGTAATAATAATAATAATAAATACAATAATGGATAACAAGAATGGTGAGATTTCTGAAACTCCGTTACATTCCAGAATTTAAAGCAAACAACGAAGTTCGACGGTCTGTGTCAAACAAGTCGACGAAATGCCAGAGGCATAGGCGCCATATTTTGTTTTGCTGCGATTGGTAAAAATATGTTAAATGATAATAATATCAAATAATGATAATGGTAATAAATTATATACCAATACATAGACCTTGTGTTCCATTGTATTCTATGTATCTAAAAATAAAACTATTTATATATTTATTTTTCATTATATATATATACATATATAATACATATATATATATATATATATATATATGTGTGTGTGTTTGTTTGTATGTGTGTTGCGTGTGTGTGTGTATGTGTGTGTGGAAAAAAGATCACTAGTTTTGAATATGGTGTTATAGACGACGATTATACTATTAACTGACAGAGAAGAAACGAATGATGAAGTGCTGAGAAAAATAATTTTAAGACCGGCTGTTGGACCATCTTTGCACAAAAGGAAATTAAGTTTATTGTTATGTGATGAGAGTAAAATATTGAGAAAAACTTGCTGACAGGGATGGTGATAGGAACGAGGAAGAGGCAAACCGAAACAAGACTGAGCGACAACATCAAAGATAGTTGCGGTTGTCGAGGTACAGTGGAAAGAAGCGAAAGATCGAGTTGAGTGTCGAAGAGATGTGGAGAGGTCCGGCTGCTCAACATGAGCATGCCGTTATTGATGATAATGATGATATATATATAGATGTATGTGTGTGTGTGCATATTTATGTGTGCGTGTGTGAGTGTGTGTGCGGGTGTTGTGTGCATATATGTATGTGTGTGTGTGTGCATATATGTTGTGTGGTGTGTTTGATGGTGTGTGTGTGCATATATTCTGTGTGTGTGTGAGTGGTGGTGTGTGTGTGTTTGTGTGCGTATGCCATTGTCTATGTGTGTGCTGTGGTGTGTGTGTGTGTGAGGTGTGTAATGATGGCCGATGAGCGGTAGCGTGTAGACCAGTCGCGTCTAGCATTATGCGGAATCTTGGAAGCTTAAGGTGAAACAACCTCTTGCTTTTTTGAGATATATATTGTATGAGAGGAGTGTACACACATGACGGACAGAGGTCAGTCCCGGTCAGCGTGCTGTAGGCTGTCTGTCTGTTCGCTCGCAGCAAACGACCGTACTTTTATCCAGAGTGAACTAGGAAACTCACAAGGGTTGCGATGTACTCAGAAGTATGAGGAGAGGATGTGAATTCGTTTACACGGGACGGGCGTCGCGAGGCGGAAGGCCTGCGGATGTCTCGTCCGTTGCATTCCTAGCAAGGTTTGGTATGTAGAGGCTTAGTGTTTATTGTATTTAAATATATATTTATAAGTTACAGTGTCATTGGAATGCAATAGTGAGGGATGGAAGGTGTCTGCTACAAAGTGGCCCCACGAGTCCTGTAGCATAAGGGTTGTACGAACACTCAGATCCTTAGTGAGCATCTCTGAGGGATATTTGGGTGTGAGGTGCAATGAGGCATATGTGAATAAGGTATTACAGAGTGGTGTGTGTATATGTCCATAGATGTATGTGTGTGTGTGTGCGTGTGCATATATGTATGTGTGTGTGAGTGTGTGTGTGTGTGTGTAGTTATCTGTTTGTATCTGTGTGTGTGTGTATGTGTACATGTGTGTAACTGTGCAGGCGGTGTGGGTATGTGTAATGTGTGTGGTGTGTGTGTGTGTATGTGCGTGTGTGTGTTTGTTAGTTTGTAAAATTTGTGTGTTGATTGTGTGTATGTGTGCATGTACACACACACACCACACACCATATATTATATCCTGTGTGATTGTGTGTGTGTATATGTGTTGTGTGTATGTAGGTATGATATATATTATTATATAATGTATATATTATAACTATCTGTATATTTATATATACATATATGTATATTATCTATAACTATTTATATATTATATTAAAATATATCTATATATATATATATATATAAATACATATATATATATTTGTGTGGTGTGTGGTGTGTGTGCGTGTGGTGTATACGTGAATTTATATATAAATACAATATTAGCATAATAAATGAATCACTCTATATAAGTATAAATAAATATATATCACACCACACAACACACAACCACACCACGCAGACACACACTACACACACCCACACACAGAAAACACACACACACACAACACACATCACGCCGCCGCCCATAATATATATATTATCTATAGATATATATATAATATATATATATATATTATATACTATCTAGATAATATACACATATATTTGTAGATATATTGTGTATATCTATGCTACATACAACATACATTATGTTGTGTGTGTAGGTTATATTATTATATATACTATTATATATTATATATATATATTATATATATATATATATATATATATATAATATATATCTAAGGTGTGCATGTGGTGTCTGTATATATTTTATTAGTCTCTCTCTCACCTCTCTGTCCTATCTATTTTTTTCTGTCTATCTATCTCCCTATCTATATATATATATTAGGTCTGTGCCTATATATATTATATAGAATATTTGTAAATCTATACATAGATCTCTCTATTCTGTCTACCTCTCTATCTATCTACTATATGTCAATCTATATGTAAGTATGTATTTAGTAATATGTTTTTTTATTTATTATTATTATTTTTTTCAGTGCCTGTCCCACAAGGACGTTGGCGATCAGGATTTCCATGATTTTCTTGGCAATTTAGAGGGTGGTTGGCCGTTGCTTCCGCCGGTGTTTTATCGAGTTTACCATCTCTATTCCCGTTCTGCGACCAGGCAACTGACTGGGCTGGCTTGCTCACCCACTGGCTCGGTAGACAATCGAGGTGAACTTCCTGCCAAGAACAACGCGCCGGCCAGGTGAACTCGAACCCTCGAACTCAGATTGCCGTCGTGACAGTCTTGAGTCCGTGCGTCTACCACTCGGCCACCGCGACCTACATATATATGTATATATATTTATATTTTATATTATGTGTATAATTTTTATATATTTATATAAATACTATATATATGTATTATACATAATATATATGCATATATGTAGATGTAATATATAGATACTATATATATACATCTACATCATCATCATCCATCAAGGTGCTACGCCGACGGGGGCGCATGGCCGCATCCACCCTATCGCTTCAGCCACGAGGTCCCTCGAGGCGAGTCTTCCAGATGCAGGCCCACGGCCCATCCTCTAATTCCTCGCGACAGGTCCTCATCGGAGCTGCCCAATCATAAAAGGAATCTAGGCGTCCCACAGGTCTCCACCAAGGTTGTCTCGCAGAGAGACCACCTGATGGGCAGGGTCGTCCATAGGAGGCGAGCTAGGTGGCGATTTAGCCTGAGTTGGCGATCCTGGAATTATGCAAGTACAGTCCCCCAATTGCCAGTCTCACGGTGAACCGCCGGGTTTGGACACGTGGTCCTGGGATCTGTATTTCCATGATCCGGCGAGTACTTGTTACAAAAGGCATCAAGGCGAGACTCCAAGGCACTGGATAGCGTCCCAGGTTTCGCTTCTATAAGGCAACTGGAAGTATCAAGGCCTTGAAGACCAGCAAAGCTTGGTCCTTCTGCATAGGTACCGACAATCTCCAAACGCTCTGTTGATGCGGTTCATGGCTCCTGTTGCCAAACCAATCCGTCTACTGACTTCTTGGTCTGACAACCCAGAGGATATGACTACGCTAACCAAGGTATGTAAAACTTTCTCTAACTCAACGTCCCTCGCCGCAAGCATAGGATCGACTGAACGGTTCCTCCCTAACAGCCCCCAAAGTCCTGCATCTTGGTCCTTGGTCCAGAGACCTTCTAGCCTAGGATTCACGCTCATTGCTAATGCATCAATAGCCCGCCACAAGTGACTCCAAGGATGGCACAGTCGTCGGCAAGTGCAAGGTCTGAACCTTAATATTGCCCTAGTGTTTGCTCCGCCTTGACATTTGCTAGTAGCTCTCCCCATAATCCAGTCCATACAGTGTTGAAAAGTGTTGTGCAGAGGACCACAGCCTTGCCTCACCCCTGAATTAACAGGGAAGAAGTTCAACATACCCCCACCACACTTAACCGCACTTTCAGTTACGCATTATAGAGGCTTGCTAGCAGGCCATTAATCTGTGTCGGAATTCCCCAGTAAGCCTCAGGATCTCCCATAAAGAACGATTCCCGATGCCCAATTCAAACGCCTTTTTGAGGTCGATGTAGAGCTTTGCGAGCAACCGCGACCGAACTCACGCGAGCGTTCCACAACTACTTCGAAACGCTAATATAACGGTCTATTGTGGAACTTGCCAGAGTAACCAGACTGCTCCCGGTCTATGATTGCTCATAGGTGGTTGAGCGGATTCGTTTAGAAGGAATGTGGGCGAGAACCTTGCTGTATGCCTGAGCTAGTGTAATTCCGCGGTAGTTGCTACCTACACACATACATATATATATATAGATTATATATATATTCTATATATATATATATATATATATATATATATATATATATATATATATATATATTGCGTGTATGTGTGTGCATTATATATCTAATATCTATATGTCTATTTATATGTCTGATATATTCATCTATCTATATATATATATATTGTTATCTAAATATATGTATTATATATCTGTAGATAGATACATACATAGTGAGAGAAAGAAGGGAGAAGAAAGAGAGAGGAGAGAGAGAAGACTGACATAGAGAAGAAGAAAAGACCATTGAGGGAAGAAGAGAGAGAGAGAGAAAGAGAGAAGGAGAGAGAGAGAGAGAGAGAGAATGCGATAGAGAGAGAGAGAGAGAAGACAGAAAAGAGAGGGACGAGAAAGAGGACACAGACAGAGACGACAGACAGTCAGACAGGCAGACAAAAGACCAGACAGAATGAGACAGAGTGAGAGAGAGAGACTGAGACAGAGTGAGAGAGAGAGAGAAGAGAGAGAGAGAGGAGAGAGAGATGGAGTGAAGAGAAATGAGAGGGAGAAGAGAACAGGACAGGAGAGAGAGAAGGAGAGAGAGAGAGATTGACAGAGAGAGAGATAGAGAGAAAGAGAGAGAGAGGAGAGAGAGACAGACAGACAGACAGACAGAAAGGCCAGACCGCAGGACAGACCAGATACAGACTGACTGAGACAGAGTGAAAGAGGGAGAGATGGGAAGAGTGAGAGAGAGAGAGAGAACTAATTTGAGAGAGAGTCTGAGAGAGCGAAAGGTATATAATATATATATATATATATATATATATATATATATATATTATATATCTATATATATTTATATATTATTTATTCATTTTATATATATATGGTGTGTGTGTGTGTGTGTGGTGCTTGATTTTTTTATATATATACCCTCTCTCTATCTCTCTCTCTTTTTCTAATTCTTCTTCTCTCTCTCTCTCTCTTCTTTCTCCCCGGGGTTCAGTGGCGAGAGGCTCACTTTCCTCCCATCTTTTAGCTCCTTTGTCTCCTGCAGGAACAAAGGTGGCTTGATCTTTGGGCAGATGATCATGCCCTGACTCCGCAACCCGGGTCGACAGCCGGGTTTTTGTTGGCTCTCCAATTCCCTTACCATTTGGTAGGCATTGTCAAGCCTTCGGGTTTAAAGGGGACCTTTAATGGGGAAACGCCTTGGGGGTCCAGACTCGCCATCAGAGTCGGTCTCCGGCCTCGCCGTTTCGGTCCGCCCTTTCGGCTTTGGGCTTGCTCGTGGAGGCACCAGCTGTTTCGGCTGGTTCAGCTGTGCTCCTGATTCAGTCAGTGGGGTCCCTCTGAGGGGGCTCAGAGACCTTCCTGGCCTGGGTGCTGGCCTGGAGGGGCCAGCACAGAGTCCATCTGTTGACAATCTGGTGGACGACATGTTTGACATGATTTTTTCGTCTTGTCCGCCATCTTGGCAGCAGGCTGACATGTCATCCTGTGCTCGGGTTTTCTTTTGCCACCCGGAGGCACGTAAGATCAGGGTGGCTGCCGTGGTCTGGCCTTGCACAGGTCTGTCACAGTAGGTCTGTCTGTGGGGGATTTTTGTTTTTTTTCCATTACTTGGCAGTGCTTCATCCACTCATGCCCCACCCACCACGGGTCCAACAAGGGAAGCTGAGTGCTAGAACAATGTCTAACAGCCAACAGGGTGATGATGATATACGCAGCCAATTAGCCATTGCACTGGTCCACGGACGGTGTGGGTACCAACGGCAGCATGACTGCTGACCCTAGCCTCCCGAGGGAACAGCCGATTGACCCTGACCGGGCCTGGATCAGCCGCCTTCTTGCCAGAATAGGACCAAAGGTCGTGTTGCTAGCCGCAGGGGTACTCGTGCCGGCATCGCTCAACCTCCACTCCCGTCTCCCAGCTCACAAGGTTTCCAAAAGCACGGCAACACGTGGTAGTGTCAACCTCTGGAGTATCCCAGAGGGGATGGCCCTTCCCTCAGACATCATTGTGGAACCTTCTGCTCCTCCTCAGTGAGGAAGGAGCTCTTTCACTTTTTCCCGCAGTTCCCTCCTTCTCGAGGTGACCTGTACCCTTTTTCAAAGTGGAATCCCTCTTTGGCTCTGAAACGCCCAAAGGTGTTTCACCCTCATGCGAAAAGAGGGGTCCTGCACCTGTTCCTGTCAGTGTCCTTCATCCCTCTGAAACAGCGGCCACAGACTGTTTTCCCACAGTGAGGGAGAGAATTAACATTTTCCGGGGTTCCTATGGCAGGACGGTTTTTGAGTGGATCCCTTCCTCTGAAACTCAAGGTTTCACTCTGAGGAAGTGTACGTTCCGAATCTTCTCCCTGTCTTTCAGGTTTGGCGGTTGGTTTCGTGAATTTTTACACCAAGTTTCATCGGAGAGTAAGCACGTTGGTCCTTCATCCTCTAATATACATACTTTTTCAAGGGGGAACTAACTTTTCCAGTTAACGGAGATGTTCTGTTCAGAGATTCTAGTGGGTACCCATGCCCTTTTGCATCTCAGTCTCAGAATCCCGCTCTTAAGCTCCTCTGCCCCCCACACACACCCTCCCCCTCTCCGGGGTCCTTATTGGGTTAGAGGTAATGGAATGGCGACGGCGCGTGGAGAAAGCAAGTTCATGAGCATGACGAAGGGGCATTTAAAGACATGCATCCGTCTCGTTACATAGACGCATGCTCGTGCTTACCTAGCTTTTTTTATCAATTTTGGTTGGATATTGGAACCGGATGGGCCC
>NW_023651325.1:0-5672 GCF_015228065.2 Penaeus monodon
CACACCACACACCCACACAAACAACAAATATTATATATTATAAATATGTATATACTAATATTAAAACAAAAAAAAAAAAAACAAAACATAATATATATTATATTTTATTATTTATTATTATAAAAAAATATATAAATTTATAAAACATAATATAAAATTTTATTATATATAAATATATATTATTTAATTATATATATATTTATTATTTAATATTATTATATCATATATAATATTTTATTATATTTATTTATAATTATTTATTATTATATATTTTTATTTTATGATATTATATATAATATATAATATTTATATATTATATATAATATATTTATTTTATAAAAATTATATATATCTATTTTTCTTACATATTTATAAAAATATTATTATAATTTTTTTAATATTTTAAATTATATAATTATTATATATCTATATAATATCTAATATTACCAAATTTATATAAAAAAAAATTTTTCTTTTTTTAAAATATTATATAAAATTATAATAATTATTTTAAATTTTATATATAAGAATATAATATTTTTTTATTTAATTATTTTATTATTATTATATAGTATATTTTATATTTTATATAATTTAATAATTATATAATATAAAATAATATTATATATATAAAAATATCAAAATATATAATATTCATATATAATATTATAATTATATTATTTTTATATATATACCATATATATATATATTATAAATATTTTTAAATTTTAATTTTTATATAAAATATATATATATATTTAATATATAATTATTTATATAATATATATATCCCCTTATTATATTATATTATTTATTTTATATTATAATATTTTAAATTTTTATTTTCTTAATCTTTATACTATATAATTTATTTCTTATCATATATTATTTCTATTCTATAACAATATATTTCCTTTTTATTTTTTTTTTAAATTTTATAAAAAACAATATATTATATTGTTTACACCTTCTGCCTTACATCCTCACTTTGACCTCGTGGGGGATGTGCAAATCAGCCATAAACCTTATATCAGAAATAATTCGAAAAAAATATGCCTGTTAAGAGAAAATCTTATGTTACCCCATTTTTCCTCTGGCTACATCCTGATGTTGACAGGCCCCTTTTTTAAAATAAAAATTAACCCCGGGGGCGAAGCCAGAACTTCGCAAATCTCAATTACCCCGTCCTCTAGCAGAGCAGACAACACCCAAGCACCACAAGGACTCCCCACCCTTAGCCGACGGGGGGGCCTGCCGGCTCCCCGTTGATCCCGACCTCCCTTAAACATCCACCATACCGGGGGCACTCACCCCCCCAACAAACCTCCCAAAGAGATAAAAACACCAGTAACCTCAAATAGTAAAATGCCCAAAACTATCATCTATTAATATTATATATATATATATATATACCCACACACACTCATACTTAGTAATGGACCCCGTAATTTCTAACATAGACACCTAATTAAATCTGACATCGCATAAAAAGGGGCCCGGTGGTCCGTGCATTAATCCTCTCTATTTTCACCCCTTCTAAGCCTTTTTTTTCCGGACGTGTCCAACCTTAAAATCACTTCAAAGAAAATCATAGGTTACGTGAAGGGAAAAATCTTAGAAAAAATTTTATCACCCATTAAATGAGCTCTTAATTAAACCCCTCTCCCCCTCTCTCTCAAAAAAAAAAAAAAAAAAAAAAAAGGAAACAAGAAGGCGTCACAGCTCGTTAATTACGGGCGTGAAATATACCCCGAAAAATCTTCTCGATCGCGCTTAATGAAAGCTTATTATTTAAAAACTTTAATAACAGCCTTTTTTTTCAAAAAGATTAACCCTAAAAAAAAGGGAGGAAAGAAAAGGGGGGAAGGAGAGAGGGGGAAAAAAAGCAAGGAAAAGGTGAAGATTCTTTAAAATAGGTAAGCTTCCTTAAAAAATTGGGGGGGGGGGGGGTTTTAAAAGGGCGATGGAGAGTAAGGTTTTTTCTTTTACTTTTTTTTTTTGTACTTTTCTTCTTTTGGGGGGATACGGAGGGTTTTAACTACACAATAACAAGGAAAACCGATATTTTTGACGATGATGGGAGAGGTAAAAATGACAAATGACAGAAAAAAGGGACGAAAATAATAAATAATAAATAAAACCAACACAAAAAAAAGTCCCCCACCTGCTTACTGTTCCTCCCCAAAACCCCACACCGCCAAGTCCCTTCCCTTTCCAAAACCATTTCTGTGTCAGTCGCTGTTTTTTTTTTGCCGGAAACTCTATCCCCGACTCCTTCGATATTTGCCTATCTCTCTCCCTGTACGGCCTGCTTGTGCATAAATTCTTCAGACAAACAAATAAAATATAATTAATTTTCTCAGAGCATTTAAGCCCAGTGCCACAAAAAAGTAAATAAAAAAATGGATTTTAATAAAAAATAAAAAAAATAAATAGGGAAAAATTAAATAATCATCAAAATAGATAAATTGAAATAAACGCCCAAAATACATTCGGCAAAAGGGGAAGGAAAAAACACAAAAACCCCGTAAAAAAATACCCTAAACAACAAAAAAACAAAATAAAAAAACTAATTAAAAACAAAAAAATAACAAACAATAAACAAAAAAATAAAAAATCATAAAGAAAAACAATAAATAATTTACCAAAAAGACCCCTCAGCAAAAACAACCAAAAACCCAAAAAATTAAAACACACCTTTAAAAACAAACAACCCCAAAAAACAACCGACGCCAAGAGCAACCCCGGGAAATTCCACCCCAAAGGGTTCGGCTCCCCCCGGCCTCTCCGCTGAGGGGCCTGCCTCCCCCTCCCCTCGGAGGGGGGGGGGGGAAGGGGGGGGGGAAATGGGCCTTCTTGAGATCTCCAGAGATTCTTTTCGCCTCGGCTGAAAATTCATGTACTTTTGGTTTCGTTTTAGGGCCCCGGGTATTTTGTTTTGTTTTTTTTTATTTCCTGTGGGTTTTCCATTGTTTTTTGCTTTTTTTTTATTGTCCCCTTATCTTATTTACATTACTTGTAAATAACGGTTCCAAAAGAATGATAAGATAATAATAAAGTATATTAATAAAAATAACAAAAGTATTGAGAATGATAATGATGCAATATGGGAAGGATAATGCTAAAACCAATGCAAACGCTAATGCTAGTGAAATAAAAATTATAACAAAATATAATAACAGGAAAAAGATTGATGATACATGAAATTTATGGGAATGATAATAAAATATATTTATATTGCTAATGATAATGTAATGTGTAAAAATGATGATATGATGATGGTGATATGATGGGGATGGTGTGGTGATGATGATGATGATATGTGGGAAAGATATGATAAAAAATGATAAATACTACTACACTAAAACGATAAAAATTGAAGACGAAAAAAGATTTATTTTATTTTTCATTATTATTCCTCATCTCCCTCGTCCCCGCAATTTCCCTCTCTTCTCTTTATTTTTTCCTCCTCCTTACATCGCAATAAAATTTTAGATTTATTTATACCCTAACAAACACCTTTATGAATTTCGATGACGCAGAGCCCCAGGGATCTAATTTCGCTTGTTTTATCCCAAGTCTCAATCGTCCCTTTGAACACTTAATAACTTTATGATTAGGTTTCTTCAACCCCTTTTAATGAAAGAAACTTTCTAGAGAGGGACAGAATCCCCCTTTTCTTTTTTAAAGCAAACTTTGAGGTAAGGATCTAAAAAAAAATTACTATACCATTAAAGCCCAGAACCCCCATTTGACATCGACCAAAAAATACGGATGAAAAGTAATAGGGAGTGAAGGACATTAATACTAAATAGGACAATATTAGAAACTAAAAAGGTCAAAGGTGGCCCTGAAAGGCCGCGGGGGATTAAAGGAGAGACTTAGGCCCCAAAAAAAGCCAGTAAAAGATTAAAAAGGCCCAAGATTGGATGTTACAGAGTCTAGGTGAGGTTAGACAAGGGCAGGATTATACATTATAAATGCAGAATATTAGGATGTCTAAGATCAAAGTGGTAGAGGCAGAGTAGACAGCCTGATTTAAACATTAAAAAGGCCAAAGGAGATTTAAAAACCCCGAGATTAAAAATGAAAGAGGCCAAAAGATACTTGAAAGGCCCGGATTTTGGTATGAGAAAGGCATTAAGAGATGCCGGGTAGACTGGGAAGGCGATCAATTAGAAAGGTGATTTCCCAGTTTTTGTAAAGGTCGGTACTTTTTTTTTTTATTAGGCCTTGTGAGGTTTGAGCTCTGGGTGAACCTCCACTATACGAGAGTAATATCGAACGCTTGGACGATCTGTTTTCACAAACGGGGATGCTGCCCCAGGGAAAAGAAGACGTTGTTAAAGTTGTTGCTGGCGCTACAAAAAGATGGTGGTGAATTTAAGTATTTTTCAATGATGATGGCGCGAATGGAAAGAGAGATCAAAAGAAGGAAAAATGTGCCCTTTGTTGGTACTAAATTTAACTTAGTCCCATTCTCTGCGGGTATAAGGGGAATGAAAACGATGCATCATTTTGTGTTCAACGGATTTCTGATGTATGAGATTAGACGTGGGTAGAAGATAATTCATGACACAAAAACAACAAAAGGAGTGGGGAAATGTAGTACCCTGATGAAAGCCATAAGCAGCGTAGAAGGGGTCAAAGAGGGAAGGCAAAAAAAAAAAAAAAAAAAAAAAGATGAGAAGAAAGACTACTATCATGGGGACTGATAATAACTAAAAATTTCGCTAAAAGTTAAACGACCAAAATTGAATAAAGGAAAATAAAACAAGAAACGGGTAAACAAAGATAAATATACTATCATACATTTATATTATAAGCGTAGACTCAATGTATGATGATGCGAAACGATGTACATGGCAGTTTATATTGGCTGCACCATGGGCTATGCTCCCCCTTGAGCTTAACTACATTGGAAAAAAAGGCAGTAAGTCACCATTGGGAGGATTAAAGCGGTCTGCTCAGTAGAGTGTTTTTGGGAAAGGGGAGGGGGAGAGCGAAACCCAAACGATAAAGCACGAGAGATATCTAATTTACAAAGATCTGAGGAAACTACTCGATGCTTTCTTTTCATACATGTCTCTCTCACTCTCTCTCTCTCTCCCTCCCCTCTCTCAATCTCTCTCCTCTCTCTCTTCTCTCTTCTCCTCTCTCTCTCTCCTCTCTCTTCTCCTCTCCCCTCTCTCTCTCTCTCTCTCTCTCTCTCTCTCTCTCTGTGTGTGTGTGTGTGTGTTTTGTGCTGTGTGGTGCAGCGGTACATTCCGTCTAGCAATCTTTCTGACCTGCGTTCAAATCCCACACCCCCAGGGGAAGATAACCACGGCCATTCATTGCACACAGGGTGTCATTTAGAAGCAAAATGAAACAGACAGTATGTCAAACCAAGAATAACATTGTAACAAGTGGAATCAAACTAAACCTATAAACCTTTAAAACCTCTCTCTCTCGTCCCACCCCCCTTCTCCTTCCCATTCTTCCTCACATTCTCTCCCTCCATTCCACCTCTTCCCTCACCTTCTCTCTTCTTTTCTAACCCTCTCTCACTCACTCCGCCTTCTCTCCTCCTAAAAGACTAATCAGGCGAACATTTCCCCCAATATCAAAACTCGCATCCGGAAATTAAAGATAAGTTCCCTTTGATCTTTATCGTTCTTAGAAAAAAATCC
>NW_023651326.1:0-2500 GCF_015228065.2 Penaeus monodon
CACCTTAAATTCGCTAAAACGACTTGTAAAACGAAATAACAGATCAAAATTTACATATGAGACTTGTGAACAGTACAATCAATTCTGTCATTCTAAGAAATCTAGTTCAGTTTTGTACCAGTAAAGCCTGAGAGCAATCATCACCCCAGCGATTGGGCGCAAGTCCTTCAAGGTTGAAAGAAAGACCCCACAGCAGTTTGAAAATCCTGTTATGTGAATAAACTTAGTAAAGAAAGAAAGAAACAGTCGATAAAAGTGCTGTGGTGAAAAGGAAGACCTCTGATCAAACAAAATGAACCACATACTATACTTCTGTGAAAAACTGTATTTAAGGACATGCGAAAAAAACATTTTTCTCGCCTTAAGAGTTTCCTCGTTTTCAATTTAAGCAGATGCAGTTTATGTTAAGGAAAATGAATTATCAAGAGATTATGATATTTAAAAAATCGAAAAAAAAAAAAATTATATCAAACCAAATTAAGGAGGAACCTATGATGGTTTTTCTAATGAAGTCAGGGGAAACAGCTCACACAAATATATATTTTTTAAATGCGATAGTCTTTGATATGTAATAATAAAGTCAATTCTAAAGTCTCACTTACAGATATATTTGTAGTCATCACGTAAACATATTCCAGTAAAAATGAATATCTTGATCAAACACATGTTAAAAGAATGTTTATTATACTTATAAATTGACTATGGATTATTGTCATCAGATACACCCTAAGGTGATACATGTTATAATGTAAATCTACAATATAAAAAAATATATATTGTAAATTAAAGCTCACATATTAAGTTATAACATGGAAAAGCCTGTCTAGTATCTACTAAAAAGCTGTATATTTTCAAACTGGCTTCTCTTACATTGGGTGAAATATTATCCCCATATTTTCCAGAATCACTGATACTGAATTAAAATCATAAAAAGTACATAAATGCTATAACTATACCCTTGTATTTATTGTTCCTTAACTTTTGGACAGCAAAATATTATCACTTTTATTATACCCATAAGGTATGTTCTGTACAAAATAGCTGGGCAGTACTAAGAAAAATACCTTCTGTGTAATTTCTGTGTACACTATTTTGCTAATTGTGCGGAAGACTGCCAGCGCAGGAAAACCACTGATTCACGAACAAAGAAATAATGGTTTAAGAGTGAAATGAAATATCACGAACTTGTATCAGTCACGCTCAATGTCAAATCTGTACAGATATTATTTTTTTCTCTTCTTTTTTGGGTAACAATTTCCAAAAACTGCTCTTTCACAGCCTGTTGATAGGGCATACACACATTAATGCCTTCACTGCTGTTTAAATAAAATAGTACATAACAGATTGTTAATTTCTCAAAGACATGGAGGAGGAAGATGGATCCAGCTGGGAGTCAGAAAGACTGAGATGCTAACAAGTGTCATCTAGAAAGAACCCATTTGCAAGCGATAATCAACAGACGACTGCACACTTTCCCTGCGTCTAAGCTGCAGTCCGCCACTAATGCGAAGATTCCCACCATGGACTGAAGTGTGAGAACCACATCTAGAGCAGCCGTTCGGAAGTGAAGGGTTGCAGTAAATGGGCGATTGAGGGGAGACATGGGCACACATAGCCTATCTGGAGTCCAATTATAAGCCCTCACACTTTCCTGCCACCGAAAAGCATGACCTCTGCCTTCTAGAATGGCCTGTTCATCACAGTACATCTCGCGGGGATTGGTATGGAATGTCACTGTTGTAACGAGGTTAGTGGTACCTTGACTGTGGACATTCTCTACAGACATTGTTCCAGTCAATATCCAGTTATCATAAAAAACCCTCATTAAACTATGTACAAACCTAGTTTTGCCATTGGTTATGTCATATGATGCGAAGCATGGTTCAAATGCTATCTATAAAATCTCAGACGGTTCAAGAAATAAACACCTTTCCCCATCACTGAAAAGTGTTATCTGAAGAACGTACCACAAAACACGCTGTTTCTTTTCCTTTCTGCCTCTCCCTGACACCGGAGCCATATCCTCCACTCCTTCACTTAGCCTTTCAAGAAACACAAAAAGGGAAATAGGTTTAACAATCCCTCCAGCTAAAAACACACCGGCGTCACTCAGTACGTAGAAATTCCCTCCCTACAGCTCTGCCATGTCCCCCAGACAATCCTTTCTCGCCTGGCCAGCCTCGCCTCCTCGTTCACCCTCCTGTGCCACTCCGCGTTCATGACCAGGAGAGACTGGCCCTCCCGGTGAGCCTTCTTGCCCGACCAGATCATGTACACGCAGCCGAGCAGGGTGGCGACACCCATCCAGATGTTGATCTTGATTCTTGCCTTGTTACGAGCGCGTTCCAGGTGTCTTGGCTGTTGACAGAGAAAAGAGGTTGCTTCTTCCCGGGGAAATGTATTTCAGAACTAAGGTCAACAATTAAATTTTTGGTCTTTTCTTCAATAAGTCAGCGTATTCTATTATAAATTAAACAAAGGGTCAAATCCACACAAAAGT
>NW_023651327.1:0-5671 GCF_015228065.2 Penaeus monodon
ATTGTTCCCGGGGGACCCCCGGGGGAAAAACCCATTTTTGGGGGAAGTAAACCAAAGAAGGTTTTTTCTTTTTGGGGCCCCCTTTGGGAATTTTTTATTTGTTTTTTTTTTGAGAGTTGGGTCTTTTGGATCTCCGGATTTGGAAAACGTATCTTTTGCAGCCCAAATTCGCGTTTGTTTTCCTTTTTGAAACGGCATTATCTCCCTTAACTACATTATCTATAAAACTGTCTATTGTGTGTTTGTTGCCCAGGGTTGTAGGCCTATATATGTCTCATGGTTTTTTTGCGGATTACACTGCATCCCAAAACCCCAAAAAAAAAAACATTAAAAGTTCCTTTATCTCTTTTTATGTTATCTCGTTTTATTAATTCAATGCAAAACAAGCATTGAAAAAAATATAACCTCTTTTTCCGTTTTAAATCACATTTCTAAAAAATTAACAATGTTTTAAAAATCAAAAAAAAAAATTTTCTTTTTAATCTTTCATGCCAGCGTCATATAGATAATTATATAAACCAAAATAAAAACCGATTAAAGATCACTCCATGTTACCTACTTTTTAAAATCTAAATTTGGGAAAACCTTACAAAGATTGGTTTATGTGTCTGTTCTTTTGAGTTTCTTTTTTTTTTTTCCCTTTTTCTACTGCCCTTTTCTCTTTTTCTTTTTTCCCTTTTTTTTTTTTCCTTTATTTGGTTTCGTATGCCAATTTTGTGTATGAATGAAATACATAAATAGAACCTACACCCACACCCCACCCACACCACACACCAACACACACCACCACCACACACACACACCACACCACCCACCAAACACAAGACACACTTTATGTTTTTGTGTTATATATATATATAATATTATATATAATATATATAATATAAAATAAAAAATAAAAAACCCCCATAATGGCCACATCTACTACTATCACTACATCGTTTTCTACTTTCTTATTATTTTAACAAAAAAATATTAATATTAAAATATGTATGTAAAATTTAATAAGATAAGAGATGACAGTATAGAAGATAGAAAATTTAGATAATGGGGATTCAGGGGTGTGTGTGTGTAATATATTATATATAATATATATATATATATAATATATTATTACCACCCACACAATATTTGTTGTCTTGTGTTGTGTGTGGGGTGTGTGTGTGTGTTGTGGTGTTGTGTGTGTGTGTGTGTGTGGGGTTTTGGGTGTGTGTGTTGTGTGTGTGGTGTGGGTGTCTTATTTATGTATATTCATTCAACAAAAAATATGACTACAGAACACAAAAAGGAAAGCGAAAGCGCGGAAAAAGAGAAAGAGGTGCGTTAAAAAGGGAAAAAATAAAAAGATAACTCAAAAGAACATGACACTAAGCCAAACATTTTTAGGTTAGCCAATTCAGATTAAAAGTAGGATACTAATGTCTTTTAATCGGTTTGTATTTTTTCCTATAATTTTTCTATAGACGCTGGCATGTAATGATTTACAAAAGCCCTTTTTTTTTTTTGATTTAATACATTTGTCTAATTTCAGTAAACGTGATTGAAAACTGGAATCAGAGTTATTTTTTTTTCAATGCTTGTTTGCTATGAAAATTTAAAAAGGGAAAAATAAAAAAAGCTAAAGAACTTTTAATTTTTTTTTTGGTTGTAATATGTGTGTACATCCGCAAAAAACATGACACATTATAGGCCTACACACATGGAAGCACCACACATATGCCCAGTTTGATAGATTTAATATTAAAGGTAATAGTTTCTCTTGCAAAAGGGAATAAAAACGCAGAATTGGGACTGAAAAAAGATACTTTTTTCCAAAACCCCGGGGAGCATCCTAAAAGACCTCAAAGCTCTCAATCAAAAAAAAAAATCAGATCTTTAAACCTTTTTTTGGGTCGCTCTCCTTATTTTCAGCCCTGAACAATGACAACTAAAAAACAAAGCGCAGTGTAAGGCGCAGAATGTGGTTCCACCAATGAGACCCAAAGAGTGGGACCGGGGACGGGCTCGAGAGTTGATCCAACGCGGCGATCAAATCCCTGGGACATCATCCGGAAAGACACTTTGGGAAAACTTAGTTAAGGGTAAAACAGAGGAAATAAAAGCAGGGGTAGAACAAAAAACTTTCCTTAAAAATTTTAAAAAACCCTTTATGCCTCTGGGACAGCCAACAACATGAAACATGGCCCAAGTAGTTCGTAAACCCCGGGATCGGTTATGGACAGAAAGATAAGTAAGGTGTGGTAATTAATAGGATAGACAGACAGAAAGCAGACTTTTTGACAGATTAATGCTTTGCCAAAATTTATAATATACCTCTTTACTTAAACTTTCTTAAATTAATTGTTAAGAAAAACCCCGGTACCCCTTTTCTTCATTCCCTCCCTTTAAACCTTTCCCCCATTTTCTCTTGATTCTTTTTAAGGGGGGAACCTCGCATAAAAAGGGATGATAGAAATGTATCCACCCCAAAGCAATGTTTTGGCAAGGTTCCTTCCCATTATAGACCTTTTTTCTGATGGGATGTGTCGGAAAAACCGCCCAAAATACATCTCTCTGTGGGAAGATGTTCTACATTTGTCGCGATGCCCCTTTCATGTCACCCCCGATTTCTTTTGGGGTCTTCGGGTTGTCGTAATATTTTACTTTTTTTTTTTTAAGGGTTATTATTTTTATCTGAATACCTCTTCAGAGGTAGTCAGAGGTAAAAGTCGTGACTTTTGCTGTTTACGTTTAGGGGTTTTCACTTTCCCAGTTGGGGTTTTTCCCAAAAATTATTTTATCTTCACTTCGCTTTCATACTATTTTCCTTTATTTCACCGATAAAATTTTTTCTTCTTTTTCTTCTCCTCCCCTTCTTTCTTTTCTTTTTTCCTCCTTCTCCTCCTCGTGCTGCTCCCCCTCCCCCCTCCTCTTTCCCTTCATCATCACTTCTCTTCTTCTTTCCCCTTTCCCAACTTTTTTTTTTCTTCCTCCTCCTCCTCCTACGGGGGTCCCCTCCCCCCTTCTTCATCTTCTTCTTTTTTCTTTTCCTTTTTTCCCCCTCCTCATGCTCCCCCCCCTCTTCTCCTCCTCCCTCCTCCTTTTTTCTGATTTTTCTTCTTCCGTTTCTTCTTTTCTTCCTTCTCCTCCTCCTCCTCCCCCCCTCTTCAATTTCTTCTTCCTCCTCCTATTGCTCCCTCCCCCCTCCCCCCTCCTCTCCTTCTTCCTCTTTTTTTTTTTTCTCCCCCTCCTCTGCTCCCTCCCCTTTTCTTCTTCTCGTCTTTCTTCTTTTTTTTCCTTCCCTCCTCGTGTTGCTCCCCCCTCCTCCCTCCCCCCCCTCCTTCCCCTCCCCTTCTTTTTCTTCTTCTTATCTTCTACTTCTTTTTCTACTTCTTGTTTTTTTTCTTTTTTCCTTTTTCTCCCCCTCTTTTGCTCCCCCTTCTCCTCCTCCTCTTCATTTTTTCTTCTTCTTCTTCTTTTTCTTCTTTTTCTTCTTCAACTCCTCCTCTTCTGGAAAGCATATTAAATTTTTTTAAAATTCAGACCAGCCCCTGATTAGGAAAAGGTCAAATTCCTTTTAGAAAAAACGCCCTTTTTTTTTTTATCGTTCTAAAAGTGTATTCCATTATTCAATATCCCCATTGGCCCTTTCATGCCAAAACTCCCCTTCCTTCTTCCTTATGGTTAGTTTCAGCGCATTCTGTAAGGGTAAATCTGATATGTTGTTTCGTGATGTTTATACTCCCTCTCAGGAAAAAAAAAACAAAACTCAATCAACCCGGGTTTCACAGAACTCCGTTCGCCAAAAGCCTTTTTTAAAAAGAAAAAAATAATATAAAAAATAAAAAAAGAATTAAGAAAGGGTTAAAAATGATGATGAAATTTGGGTTTTTAAATACCAAACATGGCGGGATAAGGCTTAGTGCGGTAAGAATATTTAAAGAAAAAAAAGAATTTAAAAAAAAAAAAGAGAAAAAGTCCTGACCGGGTGGTTTTCAGTTTTCTTTTTCCCAAAACGAAACTACTAAAGGTTTTCAATCGCCTAACTCTCGCCATTTCAGGAGATTTTCTAAAAGCGATGTCCTTTTGTGATCCCCAATTAAACGTTTTTATATCATTACACTTAATGTTTTAAAGTACTTTTTAAATGTTAGTGGTTGTAACACACACACGCGCGCGGCGCGCGGGTGGTGTGTGTCATAGTTTATTCATTTATTTATTCATTCTGTTTACGACATATTCACAAGCACACAACACAGAGAGAACAAAACAAGGAGGACGAGGAGAAGAAGAAGGAAAAAGAAAACCCTACCAAAAAAAGGGATGCAGTACTGAACACACACATGAAAAAAAGAAAAAAATCTTGGGAAAATCCTAAATGGAAACCGAGTCCCCCCTTTCCCCTCCCTTTCCCGAATCCCGGGGGAGTGCTAGTTCCTTCTTTTCCAAAACCGACGTACTAAAGGCATTTGCAATCGCTCTTCTCTCGCCCCTTGAATTTGCCCAAAGTGGGTTTCCTTCCTGAAACCGAATTTATTTGTTTGTTCATGTAAACCCCATTGTTTTTAATGTACTTTTCAACTTTTAGTGGTTATTAACACCCCACGCCGCGCGCGCGCGCGCGTGTGTGTGTGGTTTTGGGATATTTTTTCATTTATTATTATTTTTCTGTACTCGATATCACAAATGCACACAAACGCTGCACACCTCAAGCTCGTGCAACCTGTCGTCGGTAACTCCAATAGAACATCTTTTTAGCACCCCCCGGGCTCGAGCAACCTTGCTTGTTATTTTTTGGGGGAACCAGGAGAAAACACGGAGGGGAGAGGGGTGGGGGGGGGAGCTGTCGGGTAGATGGTGGTAAGAAAAAAGATAGGTGCCCATTTTGGAGTTTTTATCTAAATTTGTTTTAAAAAACTATTCTTTCTCTTTATTTTTTTCTTTCTTTTATCTCTCTCTTTCGTCCTCTCTCCTCTTTCTCACTCTCTCTCTTCCCCCTTTCTCCCCTCCTCTCTCTCCCTCTTTATCTATCTATTATCATCTTCCTTTTATCTCTCTGGCTCTCTCTCATCTTCCTTCCCCCTTCCTCCCCCCCCACTTCCAAACGCGTCAAAAAAACAAATGCAAAACACCACGTTTTTAAACTCAACCCCTCTATTTCGACCATTGCAAAAAAGGATCTAAACCCCCCTCTCTCTCTAACCCCCCAAAACCCTAAGGGCCTATAAACGACCAAACGATTACACAGAAAAAAACAAATGAAAACGATTCCCTTTTTCTATGCCCGGGGGAGTTCAGGACAGAGACAAAACAGGAGGGCACAATTAATATCTTTCCCAAGGGGTATTGCTTTTAAGTAAAAGGTGCGTCTCTCGATAGACAAAAAAAGGCCGTGGTATAGGAAATAAAAACGTGGTGCCCCGGCCTGATGTGCCCTTTGGTAATATGTTGTGTTTTGTTGGTGTGTGTGGTGTGTGTATTTTTGGGGGTGTGTGTGTTGTGTGTGCATTATTATATTGTATATTTTGGGGGTTGTGTGGTGTGTGTGTGTGTTGGGGTTTTGGGCTGTGTGTGTGTTTTTGGGGAGGGGAGAGGGGAGAAAGAGAATGTGTTTTTAAAATACCGCCACGCACCACCCAACACACACCACCACCCCACACACCCCACCACCCACCCCCCCACACACACACAC
>NW_023651329.1:0-5670 GCF_015228065.2 Penaeus monodon
TAAATTTCTTAAAAAAAAACCACCCAGATTATTATTATATAATATATATTTTATATATATATAATTATATATATATTTATATATATTATATTTTATGACAACCCGAAAACCCAAACGGGTTCTGCTATAAAACGCAAACAATCCTTTTTATTTTAAAATTATATCCTCAGCCCCCCTTGGGGAAAGGCACATTAAAGGGGCCCCATGCTGCGGAGTTTGTTTCATTTTTCACAGTGAGCACCGTCACCACTCCAGGCATTAAATTGTTGCTTGTATCGATGGTTTTTTAGCGAATGTTTTATCCCCTCAGAAATACTTCTCACTACCCCCCTTTAAATCTAAATAAAAGTTTCTTTTTCTTTTTGCCCCCCTTTTTTCTTCTGTCTTTCTCTCACTCTCTCTCTCTCTCTCCTCTCTCTCTCTCTCTCTCTCTTCTCTCCCCTCCTCTCTCTCTTCTCTCTCTCTCTCTCTCCTCTCTCTTCCCCTCTCTCTCTCCTCTCTCTCCCCTTCTTGTCTAGTTCCCATCTGTTTTTTTAAATTTCTCTCTCTTAATACCCTATAGTAGCCCCAATAGGATATTGTGTACATTTTCAGCACACCAAGAATAAAACCCTAAGGACGTTGCTTGTTTCAAGTAGCCCATAATTTTTTTTTCCTCAATACAAAAGGTTTTTGGTGTTCACAGTTTTATAAAATTTCCTTTAAACTACCCAAGGAGGATCCTAATTCCTTTTTCTCTTCACACACCCAAAATACATACATGCAGCCAATAAAGTGTTGCGTGATCTTTGGCTAAAACAGTAAAGTCTCAACTCTTCAGGAGATAAATTTGGGGCACAAAAATGCAAAAAAGAGAGAGAGAGAAACCACACACCTTTACCCGGGGGCTCGCACAGACGGGAAATGCACACATAATTTCCAAAAGTATATGACCCTAGCATATGTCGTTTTTATTAGGCATATTTACCCCCAAACTTGAAAGCGAGGCAGAATTCCCTTAAATTTTTAATAAACATAATATTTGTTCAATTCAGCAAATTAGTGCATAAATATTATATATAATATATATATAAATTTAATATAATAATATATATATATAATCAATATATATTATATATACACCCACACACACACACACACACACACACACCCCAAAAAACAACCCACACACACATATATTAATATAATAATATTATATATATATATATAATTTATAATTATATATATTTAATATATATTATCATATATATATATTTTAATATATATTATATATATTAATTTTTTATTATTATATTATATTATATATATATAATATATATATAAAATATATATATATTTTTTTTTTTTTTTTTTTTTTTTTGGTGTTGGTGTGTTTTGGTTTTTTTTTTTTTTTTAATTTAAAAAAAAAAAACAAAAACAAAAAAAAAAAAAAATTTATATAAAATATATCTTAATATATAAATTAATAATTAAAAAATTTTTAAAAATATAAAAAAAAAAAAAAAAAAAAAAAAAATATTTATTTTTTTTTTAAATTCCTTTTTTTTTGGGGTTTTTTTTTATTTAAAATTATATAAAAATTTTTAATAATATATATATTATTTTTTTAGAAAAAATATTTATATAATTTAATATATATATTTATATATTTTTAATAAATTATTTTAAAATTTTTTGTTTTTTTAAAATTATAAAAAAAAAATTTTTTTTTTGGGGTTTTTTGGGGGGGGGTTTTTTTGGGGGGGGTGGGGGGGGTGTTGGGGGGAAAAACAAAAATTTTTTTTAAAAAAAAAAAAAAAAAAAATAAAAAAAAAAATTTTTTTGAAAAAAATAAAAAAAAAATTTTTAAAAAAAAATAAAAAAAAAAAAAAAAAAAAAAAAAATTAAGGGGTGGGGGGGGTGGGGGGGGGGGGGGGGGGGCTTTTTTTAAATGGGGATAAAAATAAATTTTAAAATTAAAATAAATTTTAAAAAAAATTAAAAAAATTTAATATATTAATTAAAAAATTACTTTTTTTATTTTTTGTTTTTAAAGGAAAAAAAGGAAAGGCGTGGGAACCCCCAAATCCAGGGGGAAAACAAAAAAAAGGGAAAAACCCCAAAAAAAAGGTTTTTTGGGAAACCCCGCCCCGGAAAGGTTTCTCATTCCCATTTCAAATTAAATTTTTTTAAAATAAAAGTATCCGCGGAAAAATGCTGTTCCCCTTTCGAGCTCGGATGTAAACAATAAAATTTTCAAGGTTTTTTTGAGCATTTGTTTTTTATGGGTCGCCCGCAAAAAAATGAGGGGAAAAGCAGAGGAGAGAGAGAGAGAAGAAGAGAGGAGAGAGAAGCCGGGGGGGAAAAATAGGAAAAGTTAAAAAGGGTAAAACGAACAAAAAAGAAAAGGGGGGGAAAGGGGGGGGGGGGGGGGGGGGGGGGGGGGGGGGGGGGGGGGGGGGGGGTTGGCGGGGGATGGGCAGAGAAGGAAAAAACACTTAAAAAGAAACATGCGTATTTATATAATGTATAAATTATAAATATTAAAAAAAAAAAAATATATAAAACAATTACATTATTTTGCACATATTTTATATATATATATATTATAAAATATATTATATAAATATATATAATTATATATATATATTATATATAATTATATATATATATATATATAATTTTTATTTATATTAAAATATATATATATATATAATCTATATTTTTTTTCCCTCCTTCTTTTCTTTTTTTTTCTTTTTTTTTGTTTAACACACCACCCAAAAACACACACCCACACCACACACACCACACACACCCACACACAACAAATATTATATATATATATATTATATATTATATATATTTTAATCTCTGTGTGTGTGTGTGGGGTTTTTGTTTTTTGTTGGGTGTGTGTGTTTGGTGAGTTGTGTGTGGTTGGGGTGTGTGGGTGTGTGTGTGTATGTGCTGTGCGTGTGTGTTAATGTGGCTGCATATTATAAAATTTAAAAATTTTAATATATATATATATATTATTATTATATATTTTATATATTAATATTATATATATAACACATACCCACACCCTTTGTCTTTAGGTTTATGTTGTTTGTGTGGTATTCATGAAACGGGAGACGGCAACAATAGGCTCCCCCCCGGTCCCCCCGGGTTGCCCCCTCATCACAGAGGGAAAGCATTATATAAATAAATATTTAAAATATATTATATATATAAAATTTTAAAATTTTTATAATTTTATTCTTGGTGTGGTTGTTGTGTTTGGGGTGGGGTGTGGTGTGTGTGTGGGGTGGGGTGCGTTTTGTGGTGTGTGTGGTGTGTGGTGTGGGTTTTTAATTAATAATAATCCTATTATATATAATATATAATATTATATATATATATATTATGTGTGTGGTGTGTTTTGTGTTATGTCCGTGTTTTTATATATTTATGTGTGAGTGTTTGTGTGGGGTGTGTGTGTGTGTGGGTGTTGTGTGTGTGTGTGTGTGTTGTGTGTTTGTGTGTTTTGTGTGTGGGTGTGGGAGGAGAGAGAGAGAGAGGAGGGGAGAGGAGAGAGAGAGAGGAGAGAGAAGAAAAGGAGAGAAAGAGCGAGGAGAAGAGAGAGAGAGAGAGAGAGAGAGAAGAGAGAGAGAGAGGAGAGAAATGGACCTGCAAACAGACATCGACAGAGAGAGAGATCACGTAGCCAACGGAACCCAAACATCGAGAGAAAACGGCCAAAGATGGGCTGTATTTCGCACAAAAAGATTTCCCCTTAAAACCCACCTCCCAACATGCACACGTACTGCTTGACACATTTTTTTACGTAGTCTAACCCAAAAGGAAGGGGTTTTAGTATGCATTCTTTTATATTTTTACTAACTACTTTTTTTTCACCATTATCCAAAATTCAGCTGTAACTGTTCCGCATAAGGAAAAGTGGAAACTTTTGAACAAAAGGCTTTAAAACGTTCTCTTTCGACAACATTTTTAAACAAATGCCTGCATGTGTCCCGGGACGACCCTTTTTTTTATCCAATTTTAAAAATTTAAAAATTTTTTTAGACTGAAAATGGGCAGGAATTACCCCACCCAAAATTTCTCTTTTTGAAAGAACCTGAAAGTTTCTGTGATGTTCGTCTTTATTTCTTCTTAATTTGCCACTTGCCTGCTTCACTGCTTTGTGTATTTGGTTCTCTAAAGTCTGATTAAAGAAAGGCCTGCATATGGTAGGGCTTTGGCCTTGTGCAATGCCATGAACAAAATATTAAATGTAGTATATTACGGATCAAAAATATGATTGGCATCGTTATGCCACAGTTTTCCCCTGCCTTTCATGAGTGTGAATGAGACGGAGGGAGGCAACAGCATCAAACGCAACGTACCCAGTGACGTCAGGGTATATCCTCTTTGGTTTTCCTTAGGGAGTGTTTATGTGATTCTCAGACTGCACGATTTGTTCTGTGGCCTACAGTAAATATGCGCGACTAAAGGACGTGCTTCTCTTACAGACATCTGACTTATGAATAATGCATCAATAGAAAATATATATACATATATACGTCGATACATACTTAATACATGCATACACCATACACACACATACATTATATATATATACATATATGTATGTATGTATGTATGTCTATTTATATGTATATGTATATATATACCTATATACATACATACATACATTTATATACATACATATATAGAAAAGGCGTGAGTGAGAATGAGTATCTTCACAATACAAGTTATGTATATGAACATATCGCTTTCACGAAAAGCATATATAATCATATAATATATATATATATATATATATATATATATATATATATATATATATATATATAAATATATATATATATATATATATATATATATATATATATATATAAATACATATATATAAGTATATACACACACACACACACACGCGTGTGTGTGTGTGTGTGTGTGTGTATGGATGTATGTATGTGGTGTGTGGTGTGTGTGTGGTGTGTGTGTGTGTGTGTGTGTGGTGTGTGTGTGTGTGTGTGACGAATGTATAATCGAAACCTTGCAAATACATCTCTTGCACTATGAAAATATTAATTCTATATTCATAACTTTTCTACATTTGTCGCAATAAAAACGGTTCCATACATCCATCCATATATAGATACATTCATACACACAGTACATACAAATATATCACTAGCTATTCATCTATTTACCTTTATTTCTGTCAAACTGTCTCCTTTTCTCCTTCTTCTCTTCAAACCATATGATTCTCATGTCTTTCCTTACCACTTTGCCTTCCTCCCGGTTCCCTTATCGTTTCCTTTACGCCACGCAAAGACTGGGTGAGGTAAGGCTCCCCAAAGAGCGCGTCATGATGAGGTTTAGACTCAAAACTTACTCTGTGAAGCTTTGCCCCAAACTCCGACAGGACGAGGAGGGGGGAGTGGGGACGGGTGATGGCGACTGAGGACCCGAGTCCACGATCGATGGATAGAATGACTGATATATAGTTGAAGGTTTATGTGTATATATACATTTATTATACACTGACACACACACATACATACCACACACACACACACCACCCACACACCAACACACACACACACCACAACATATAAATAATTTTATATATATAATATATAATATATATATATATATTATATAATATTATATATATACATTTTT
>NW_023651330.1:0-5670 GCF_015228065.2 Penaeus monodon
CAAAGGGGGGGTTTCCCCCGTTTTTCTCAAGGATCTAAACTCCATCGAAGTTCATACTGGTTGATCAAACTGGCCAACTGCTAAAAATACTCACCCCAACGCCCCCACCCCAACATATCTGAGATTACTGGCACTTGCTGGGGCGGACTGGGTCGTCTGTGAGGAGGGCTTGATTTCAGCTTCTCGGGGGTTTTAGTAGGCGGGACGAAGGTCATTATGAAAAAGGGCTTTCGCCCCCTCTGCGAGATTCCTGAAAAACTGTGTGTGTAAAAAATGCACACACACACACACACACACCAACAACACCACACAAAAACCACACAACACACACACACACACCAACACACACAAAAACCACACACCCCCACACACATACTAAAAAATGTGGAAAATTCTATTTTTTACAGGATGTGGCTAATTCTATTCTATTACCATGGACCAGGGGCTGTTTTCCACGGGGCCCCAAAAATGCCCCAAATAAAAAAACCACCCGCTCGCGAGGGCGGGGGTCACATTTTATACTACCTCGTTTGACCGGGTTCGTTCCAAGCTACGACGCGGTAGGGCCAGCTCTCCCTCCCCCGGGGAGTCCGTCGCCAGCGACCACGCGGAAAGGTCATAGCCCCCCCCTCCCTCCGGGCAAGGGGACCTGACCCCCCGCGGGGCGCTTTTGACCCTTTAACTTTGTAGCTCGTGTACGGGGTTTCCAAACCCCTTTCCCGTGTGTTTTTGCGTCCCTGTCAGCCCTATACTAGATGCATAGCTTTTACAATCGGTGGCGGGGTGGCGCTGCGTCCTTCCGGCCGCAGATGAACGCAAATCTCCGAAAAATCCCTCAAAACCGCTTCAAGACTGGCTAAAGAAAAAAACACTTAGTACATTTTTTGGGCCCCCTTTTTTCTTATTTCTTTTCCCTTCTCTCCCATACAGTGTTAACCCGTTGTTTTTTTTTTGGGGTTAATAGGTGCAAGGACAAAAAATTGGTGTTCTCCACTATTCTTCCACCTCATCGCATTTCCGTGCGATCGAGTATGTGAAAAAAAAACATGAATATCGTTTTTTTAGTTAAGAAATTAATTATTTTCTCTCGTTTTTTAAGATTTATATTGTTTAAATCTGAAAACGAATTTAACGCGTTCTGTTTTACTTATCACAATACCATTTAATTTTATCTCTTTCCCCAAAACCCTGCCCCCGACCTCCCCTACCTCACTTTCTCTTTTCCCCCGGTCGGGGGCGGCGTGGGTAGGGTCAGATCCCACTTGGTTCCCTCAAATTTTTGGAAGCAAACATTCATTGTTACTTGCTTTTTTGTGACACGTTTTCGGCGCTAGAGCGAAGCAGGTACAAATTGATTATTTGGTATAGCGTAGGTCTTCCCCCATATCATAGTGCACGGTTTGCCCGTATTGCCCCGGGGGTTGCGTAAACGCCTAATAGATCTGCGCTCCGCGTTCAGAAAAGTTATTCTTCGTTGGGCTCCCTTTGAGTCGGTGTGACCCGCGGTTACGTCCGTTAATTAAATGTGGGGACTAGGGTTTAAGCTAAATCATTATTCGCTTTTTAAAAATCACCCTTTCTCCCCTCTTGAAGTCGCTTGCATGTTTTGGGTACCCCCCAAGCGTTTGTGTGATTCGTGAATTATTTCCTTCGGAATTTTTGCGAGCCCCCCCTTTTACAGATACGCAGAAGAAGGGGATATTATATTCCTGGCTCGAGTCGTTTCAGCCCCATATAGGGTTTTGGGGTATGGGACCCCCCCCGTTATTGGTTTTTTGAAGCCCTGAGTGAAAAGCAAAATTACCTGGGCAGTTCAGATTTCGACCCCGGAAATTTGCTTGATAAAAATTTGGCGAATTTTTTTTTTTTGTCCCATTATTCATGCTACTTCTGTCGCATATCATTTATGTTAAAATTTAAATTTGGGGTATTTGAAATAATCGTAAATGTAGCTTGCTTTTACTTCAGTTTTGTTAAGTGAACCTAATATTTGTGTTTGGTGATTCTTCTCTTGTGAGGTCACTGCTTCCCTCTCTTTAAAACGATGCTGTCACTCACCACGCATCACACCACTTTCCCAGCCACCAAAAACACCGGGATAAAAGCCCACTGACCCTTTTCATTGTCTTAGTGCCGGCGTAAAGATTTATCTTTTTTACCCCGCAATTTTGTCTGTCCTGTCTGTGTACAAGTTACATCTATTTTTTATCTGTGTACGACTATGGTTAAAATAGATCTTCGCGGTCGCCGATGTCTTTCCCCTTATCTATTCCATATCTATCGAAGGGTTTTGGTAGTTAAAATGGTCTATGCGGCCCCTTGACATTCCCCTTCTTTTTTTCTTTTTCCCTTTGTGAAAATAAAACACAAAATGAAAAAAAAATGAAAATATATTAAAAAACCAACATTAAAAACCCGTAAATTTTTTTATGAAAAACCGCTATGTAATTACCCCCCAAACTTCTCTGTGACTTTCTTTTTCTCTTACTCTGGCCCCTTTCGGTTTTTATCTGGCTCCCCGATTTATATTGCAGTCACCGACCGGCACCGAAGGAGGGCCCCTTTGGATCTGTAAAAGGCGCATCGAAGATCCCATGGCCCACGGACCAGGATTTTCGTCAGAAAAGGGGGTTTGCCTGCCAGATCCCCGTACATCCAGCGAACCCGCACCTTTGCCCCAGGGATCAGTCGCCCCGAAACCCGTGCCTGGCGAGCCTGCAATCCGGGCAACTCCAGGGCTCGTAGCGCAGATATCAGCACCCCCGGGTGCCGCCCCTGCCCCGACCCCGTAGATCCGGATAAATTACGAGGACTGTGGACGCGAGAAGGACCTGGAAGAGATCTGTGAGGACTGTGACGAGGCCCGCCGATAGGCCCCGGGCCAGGACTACGAGGAGGTCAAGACGAACCAAGCAAAAGGACCTTTTGCGAGACTTTCGGGACGGTGAACGGGACGGCAGTTACACAGAGGACCAGGAGGATTAGGACGACAGGGGCGGAAACCCGAAAAGGGGACCAGGACGACGCACGAGAAGAGAGACCAGCCAAAATTAGGTCACCCTTGAAGGCGCCCCGAGGCGAGGCGCGAGTGGTGGGCCACAATATAAAAGGATAATTTATTTCTGTTTTTCGATGTGGGTAATTTTATTCTATTACCAGTGGACCACGGGCTGTTTTCCACGGGATCCAAAAGTCCCAAAAAAGAACCACCCCTCAGCGAGGGGGGGGTCACATTTTATATCTGACCTCGTTTTACCGGGAGTTCGTGCTAAATCCACCGCACTAAAGGTCAGCTCCGCCTCTCTCCGGGGGAGCTGACCGGACCTCCGCGCGGCCCTATAACCCGTAAACTAAAAATGTCGTGTTTTTTAAACTTTTGTGGTGTCAAATCTAGAAATAAAAAAGTCAAAAACCCTTACAATATAAACCCCCCTGTTCACCATTGTACTAAGATGAAGCCTTTTTCAATTCATTTCTGTTTTCAGGGTGTGGCTAATTCTATTTCTATTACCAGTGGAAACCCCTGGCCCGTTTTTCCACGTGGATTTCCAAAAATTTCCCAAAAACAGAACCCCCCTCAGCGGGGGCGGGTCCCCTTTTTTTTCTGACCCCGTTTGACCGGGAGTTCGTGCTAAGCTACCCCCGCACTAAGGTCGCTCCGCCCCTCTCCGGGCAGCTGACCGTGACCTCCGCGCGGGCCCATAAACCTTTTAACTAAACAGTCGTGTTCTTATACTTTGTGGTGTCAACCTCAGAAAAAGAGTCAAGCCGTTAACAATAAACTACCCTTGTTCCCCATTGTACTAAGGATGATCCTTTTACACACAACACACACCACACAACACACACACCCCAACACCCCAAAACACAACACACACACAAAATTAATATATATATAAAATAATATATATTAAAAATATATATATATATTACAAACTACACCATAATTAAAAATACATATATACTGTGTGTATACATTGTATACTGTTGTATGCGTGTGCTACCACATCATATATATGTAAATTTAAAACACACAAAAACCACAACACACCCACACACACACACACACACCCCACACCACACACACACACCCTCCACACACACACACACACACTCATATTAATATAATTTTATTATATATATATATAAAATAAAAAAAAAAAAAAAACACAAACACAACAAAAACAAAAACAAAAACACACAAAACAATAAATAAAATATTATTATATATATATATATATATATATATTTTTTAATAATAATATATATAAATAAAAAAATAAAAAAATATATTTTTTAACGGTATTTTTTATTTTAAAATAATATATATTATTTACAAACCCCAAACACCCAAAAAAAAAAAAAAAAAAAATTAAACCCCCCCAAAAACAATATTAATTTTATAATTTATAATTTTATTTATAAATAATATATATTAATATAAAATACACAAACACAACAACAATAAACAAAAACACACAAAAAAAAATAAAAAAAAAAAATTATATATATATTTTTTGATTATATATATATATATAAATTTATAAAATTTAAAAAAAAGAAAACAAAAAAAAAAAAAGCAAAAAAAAAACCACCAACACCACACACACCAACACACACACCACACTATATATATATATATATAATATATATAATTATATAATAATAATATATATATTTTAAATACACACACACATTATTAATGAACAATTTCAAAAAATATAAAATATTAGATATATATATATATATATATATATATAATAATAAAAAAATATATATTTTTTTATATATATTATAAATATATAAATAATATTTAATATATATGATTATATATACACATATACATACTTTTTCATATATATTATTTTTAAAACCCCACAAACACACACCACCCACACCCCACAAGCCCCCAACACACACACACACCACACCCACACACCCCACCACACACACACACACACACACAAAAACCCACCCCACACACACACCCCAAACACACCACCACACACCACCCCCACACTACAAACAATTGAAGAATTACTTATTGGCCCCCTGTATTTGACATTAAAAAAAATTCAATTTCGCTTACTACAAAAAAGTTACGAAATCTGTCCTGTTTTTGTCTTTACTTTAAAATTTTTGGGCCGTGTGTTTCAGACTTAAACTAAAAATCTTGTGCAGACCATGTGAACCGGGGGCTTGTGTTTTAGGGGCTTTTGTTTTTTACCCCTCACAAACGAGCAACTTTCCTTTTTCCCAGGCCCAAACAACCATTGAACAATATTTAATTTTTTTTTGCTTGTTAACAGATGTGTGCGTGTACGCGAGCTGTGTCTACATGAGTGTCAAAGTGCTTCTCGCGTAATAAAGTTTGGTAATATACTTATTTTCTTACCTTTTTCACCCTATTGTTTGCACTTTTATAATATATCATGACGTTTACTGAATTTCATACCTGTCTCCCTGGCATATCATCAGTCTCAGGCACGGCCCTCCCCCCCTCCTGTTATTCATAAAAACCCTTTTACCTTTTCCCCAAAAATTTATACCCCAAATTTTTTTATTTCCAAAAAAAAGCCTTTTTTACCTGCTAATGGGTTTTTTTAATTTTTTTCTCCGTTTTAAAAAATTCCATATAATTACAAAATGTAAACAGCAATTCTTTTTTTT
>NW_023651332.1:0-5668 GCF_015228065.2 Penaeus monodon
TGTTTTTTTTTAAAAAAAAAATTTGGAAAACAGTAAACCAACTCGATAACCCTTTTTATTACTATTTTTAGATTTGATAAAATTTTTGATGAAAAATAAAAAAAAAAAAACGATAATAATTATGTAAAAAAAAAAAACATTTAATAGTAGTAAAATAAATATATGATAAAACATGATGTAGGGTTAATAAAAAAGATAATGAAAATAAAATAAAATATTATAATAAAAAAAATAAAAATAAAATAAAATAATAAACATAATAATATAATAATTAATATAACAAAAAAATAAAATAAAATAATAATAATATATAATAATAAAAAATTTTAAACAAAAATTAATAGTGATAGAAATAACAGTGATAGCAATATGTTCCAAAATGAAGACCGTTTTTATTTTTTGTGCGTTAAAGTTTTTTTAAAGAAATATTCCTTTATCATCATTATCCCATCACTCGCATTCATCAGCTTTTTTACTATTGTGATCAAAGATGATGATAATAATAAACAGTAATAGAAATTTTAAAGAAAACAACAACAAAAAAACCCAACAAAACAATAAAAATAAAATAAATAATAAAAATAATAATAAAAAAAAATAATAAAATAAAAATAATAATAACAAAAATGATCAATATCATATTTTTTAATTTTCATTATATTATCTTTTTCACTATATTTTTCTATTTTTATTTTACGTCAATATTTTTATTGCTTGCTATTTCATCAGTTTTCTTTGCTATCTTATCATTATCTTAAAATATTTTGAAAAATTATTGTTATCACTTTTTTAATTCTATCATTATATCATTATCATTTTTTTTTTCTTTTCATGTTTTCTTGTCTTTTTATAACTTTATTTTTGTTATTTACTATTCTATTTTTTTATTGTTATTACAATTTTTATATTTTTTATTATCATCATCATCATTAAATAATAATAACAATAAATAATTTAATAAAGATAATACTACTAATAATTAGATTTTCATTTTCACCCCCACTTATCATCATCATCATCATCATTTCCTTACTTTCTCAAAAGATAATCTTTAAAACCATTCTTCCAAAAATCAAATCTTTTTTCATTACATTAAACTCAAAACCAATGATTCTAACCGGAGTTATCAAAATTTTGAATAAATGTTCAACACACCGATTTCATTTCCATTTTTTCCAAAATTTCCCCAGCTGAAAAAAAGCAACCCAAAAGGGCCCCTGGCCATTCAGAGGAATCGGCAGTTTGGTGCTCCTTTTTGAAATTTCTGCCGTGCAACTTTCTGTCTTTTCATGGCTGCTTCAACCCTTGCGATATATTACCATAAATTTCATTTTCTCTGTTCACTTATTCTTTAAAAAATATTTTTTTTCTCTATTTCGCAGTTTATACTTTCATTTTTTAAAATTGTTCTTCTTCTTTTTCTCTTTTATTTTTCGTCATTTTCCTTCTCTCTTGCCACGTGTTTTAAACTACGATCATTTATACATTTCACTCCATATTTTTTTTAATCCTGTTTTATTTTCCCTTCTCCCCCTTTCCTTATTTTGCCCTAGAGCTATTTCGCTGACGTCAACAACGACCCGGCCTGTTTTAATAATTTAGTTTCGCTGCGTGCAGTTGCCTCTTTACTTCCCGGTGTGGATTGCGCTCGGTCCTTTCTCTGCCGTTTTTTGCAAAATAGCAATTTTTTGCTCTGGCGGAAAAAAGGAAGGAAGAGAAAAAGAGGCAAAAAAAAAACAAAAAAAAAACACAAAATTAATGTTGTTAAATGCGTCCGGTTCTCAGCCTTCTGCACAGAAAAAAACACCGCGCGCGCGCACACACATACAGAAAGAAAGGAAAGAGAAAAAAAAAAGAAAAAAGATAAATTAACTTGCTACATCGACTGCTTTTTTGTAAAACCTACACCACCACCACCACACCCACACAAAAACACACCAATACCACACCACACACACACACCACACACCACAAACAACGGACACACCAAAACCACAACACACACACATCCACACACACAAAACAAAAACCGCACCACACACGGACAACACACACACACATAAATCATATACATTAAAATTTGTTACATATATATATAATATTATATATATTTATATATATATTATTATATATATTATTATTTGGGCCCCGGGGCCGAGTGGTTAGAGCTTTGGCTCAAATTTCCCCGACGGCAATCTGGTTCAAAGGGTTTGGTCACCGACCGGGCGTTGTTCCCTTGGGCAAGGTAATTCACCTCGATTGCCTACCTGCCACTGGATGGGAAAGCCACCCCCAATCGTCGGGCCCAACCCCGGGATAAATAAGAAAATTTCCTAAAAGGGTAACACCGCACTCCCGGGGAAAGGAATGGGGACTCCACCACGTACTCATTTAAATATCTTACAACATGAAAACACAATTAAGTATCATGCGGTACCACGGCGGCTCAAACATGAACCTACCTTAAAAAAAAAAATATATATAATATTACATATATATATATTATTTTAATATTATATATTAATTATATATATCCATCAATAAGGGTATGCTCTGTTTGGCAGCCGGGGCCCTCTCCCCATCCTCGCCACTAAACTCAATTTTGCGCTTTTTTTTCCACTGTACCATCGTCACTCGCAAAATCTTTGATGTTGTCGCCAATTTCTTCGGTTTCCCTCTCCTCTTTTTCCCTTTTTCACATTTCCACAACCCTTATTTTGTAACTGTTCATCACGTTCATTGTCGGTATCTTCGAATTTCATAGCCTTATTTTTTCTTGGCATTAAAGAAAAAAACCACCCTTTTTCGTTTGATGCTCTAACTTTATCTGTATTTGTAGTTAAAATGAACTGCTGAAATTAAAACTATATCATCGGCGTATCTTAGATTTGATTTTTTTGTACCTCCAACTTTACATTTTCCTTCAAAATTCCAGAGCACCTCTCATAATTGCTTCAAAAGTATATTAAAAAGGTTTCGGAGACAGATGAAACCCTTGTGACTCCTTGGTTGACTTCGAACCTTTCTTTAACCCAAAAGTGGTTTTTACTTTTGCTTTTTTTTGGTCATACTGGTTTTTTTATTGGATGTGTGTTTTGGAATTTTATATCGTTCATGTTTTTCCCGAGGATATCGTATCAACATTAAAAAGCCTTTGGTAATCAATGAAACACAGGTATGGTCTTCGATTTTTTTATTTTCCTATGATAAATTTTATTTTTGAATCTGGTTTCTTTCCCTTTTTTCGGGCGAGAACCTGCTTGTTCGCTGTATTTCTTCTCTAATTTAACTTCATTCCCACACTTCTTCTTAAACAATTGCATTAAAAGTCACAGCCAAAATTTTGTTAAAATTATTACTGAAAAGAAATAATTTCACTTAGTGTTTTTCAGATTCCGGGGGTTTGTCTTTTCTTTTGGCGTAGTTTCAAACCCATGCTCAGCGGAGTTCTTTTCCTTCTTCCCACAACTCTTTGGGGTTTTTTTCATTTCATTTTTGGTTAGTAATTAAAATATGACACTGAAATTCTGAAAATTGTTTTTTAAGAGTTTTTTGTCGAGCTTTAGAGGGGGGTGTTGGACGCTCCATCTTTTTGAGCTTTTTTTGAAAGTCGATAGTTATATTTGGGGGCCACTGTTCATTGGCCCCAGGTCTTGTTTTGGCATTTTTTATAAACTTTTCCTTTTCGGGTTCACACAATGTAGTTTTTTGGTGCGTGTTCTTTTGTCTGGTAAAAAACCACGTGTAAAAGTGTTTTGGTATGTTGGAACAATGTGTTGGCTAAACTAGTTTATTTGTACTACAAAATTCAATGAAACTTCACTCTTTCTTTAAATACTCCAAGGCCGAATTTTCCACGGGTCATTTTTTGAAAATTTTTGGCCTACTTTGGGGTTGAGGTCTCCCCTGTTTCTTTTACATCTCTGTTAGGGATTTGGGGCTAAAGTTTTGGGGTGTTATAAAAAAATCCATTTTTTCTCACTTTTCTGTTGTTGCTGCTAGAAAGTATAATACTAATGTTATGAGGTTTTGCTTTTATTCACTTTTACAATGCGCATTTTTGGGGGTGTACCCAATTTGTCATTTGCAGTTTTTTTTTTGGAGAATCATAGCACCCCCCCGACCTATTATTTTATATTACTTTTTCCAATTTGGGCTCACTGTTCCCGTATTTGAATTTTTATCTATCCTTTCTTAAAACAGTATGCAATTTATCCATCTTTTCTTTTCCTTCGTTCCACTTTTCCCATTTTTAATGTTTCTTAATTTGGACGTTTTCTTTTTTCTTCTTTGTCTTTCCCGGTCTATTTAACATTTTCAGCCTGGTTGCCCACTGCTAGCGCCCCCCGTAACCCCGCGACGGCGATTGGAGAATATCTTTTTGTATTTAATCATTTGGGGTAGGGTTTGGGCAGGGGAAAATAAAAATTGAGTGGAATCCTCCAGGCTCCTTCCAAAATCGCTCTCCCAATAACTAGGGGGAACTATCTCTGCCGCTTTTAAAAAAAGTTTCCTGTAATACGCCAACTATTATTTTGGGGAAAACCCGAATCTGTAGAACTGAAGGTTTTTTCACCCGATACCCTGCCCGCTGCCGACAGCTTCACCCAACCCGCATAGGAGTAATAGGGGGCATTCTTTTTTAAGGGAACCCCCGGTGCAGTTATTGTTTCCCTAGGATAATATATTATATATAATAAAATTAATATATATATATATAATATTATATATATATTCCCAAAAATACCACCATCATCACCCCCAGGGGGGTAAAAGCCGACGGGGGCCATGGCCGTCCACCCTTGGTTTCCAGCCCTGGGGCTCCCAACCTCCAAGGCGCCCCCGGGCCACCATAGTTCCCGCGGCAAATTCGTCAACTACCCCACCATGACCCCCTAGGGTCCCACGGGCCTCCTCCACCCAGGGTTTTCTCGCATATGACAACCTGATGGGCAGGGGCATCCCGGGGAAACGAATTTCGGCCCCCATAGCCATCGGTCTCTCGTGTGCCCTCGGGTGGACATAAAGTCCTGCCAATGTACCCCATAATCAGGCGTAGGGACTTAAATTCAAAAAGGGTTAAGACGAACTCAAGGCTTTGTAACGACCGGTTTCGGTTCCTAGAGCGAAAAGGGGAGTTGGGCCCTTTTATAGGTCCACGTCTCCCAAAACTCTTGTTGATCAAGCTCTGGGGTCCTGCTGCAGGCCAAACCCTCTACTGTCTTTCTGGTGGACTTTGGACCAAGGTTGTAAAACTTCTGTGACTTTAGTGTCCGCACCGCAAGCATGTATCGCCCCGAAAAAAGTTCCCAAAAGACCCCCCAAAACCCGGGTCTTTCTTGGTTTTTTATAAAGGAAAAAAATTTCAAAAACATTTTTTCCCCCCCTCCCCTACAATACATACATACATACATACCTACATACATCTACATAACATCCAATACATTCCCATACAAATACAAATAAAAATACTACCTTTCCCCCCAAAAAATACATACGATACATACCAAAAACCAAAAAAAACATAAAAAAAAAAAAAATAAAAAAATTTCAAATTTTTTTTTTTTTTTTTTTAAAAAAAAAAAAAAAAAAAAACAAACAAAAAAAAAAAAAAAAAAAAAAAATTTTTTTTTTTTTTTTTTTTTTTTTTTTTTTTTTTTTTTTTTTT
>NW_023651333.1:0-5668 GCF_015228065.2 Penaeus monodon
CTATTTCATAAATATAAAATTTTTAATTATATAATTTTAAAAAATATATATATTATAATAATATTATAGTATTAAAGATATATATATACAAAAAATATATATTATATTAAAATTTTTATATATATAATATATTTATATATTATTTTATATATATAATTATATATATATATATTCTATATTATAGTACTGTTTTTTATGAAAATGTATATATTATATATTATATATTTTATTTATTTTAATATTATAGTATTGTTTTATGTTATTATGTATTTGGTATATATATGTATATTTTATAAAAAATGAATATTAATTTAATTATACTTTAATATTAAAATATTTATTGAAAGGGAAACGCCCCTGGGAAAATAAAAACCCAAATAAAATATAATAATAAATTAATATTAATTTAAAATTATTAAATTAAAAATAATAATAAAATTAATATAAATTAAAAATGGAATATAAAAATTACAATAAAATAAAAAAATGAAATAAACATAAATAAAAAAAATTAAAAAATAAAAAAATAACACCTAAAAAAAATGGAAATAAAATTAAAAAAAAAATAAAATTTAAACACCCAAAATATAAAGATAAAAATATTTTAAAATAATATATAATAATTAAAATATAATATTTTATGAATATAATGTAATTAAAAATATATATTATACTATTATTATAAATATGATATATTTTTATTATATATATTTTAAAATATAAGTTATAAAATAAAAAAATACAATTTTATTGTTGGGAATAAATAAAAGTTAAAAAAAAAAAAAAAAAAAAAAAAAAAAAAAAAAAAAAAATATATTATATAATTTTATATAATATAAAAATTAATATAATTATAGTATTAAAATATATAATATATATAATTTTATATACATATAATTATTATATATAATTTTTACATAAAATAGTATATATTTATAAATATATATAAATAAATTATAACATAATATATACATATAATATATATATACATATATAAAATTTTTTTATATATGTGTGTATATATGAATATATATATATATATATAATTTTTATGAATATATTTATAATATATATATATTTTAAATATATAAAATAATATATATTAAAATATGGTATATGTGTGGGGGGTCCATGTGTGGTGTGTCCTGTGTTGATGTGTCCATGTGTGTGCGGTGTCCATGTGTGTGAGTTGTCCCTGTGTGTGCTGTGTTCATGTGGTGGGGTGCCCTGGTGTGTGTGTCCCTGGTGTGAGTGTGCCATGTGTGTGAGTGTGCCCAGTGTGTGAGTGTTCCATTGTGGGGGTGCCCCATGTTTTGTGATGTGTCCATGGTTGTGTTGTGTCCAGTGTGTGAGGGGTTGTGAGTAAATTGAAATGTGGGTGATGTGAGTAGAGTGTGGTGTGAATGAAGTGGGGCATGAGGTTAGCATGTGATGTGATTGGGGAGGTGAGTGCGAGTGTGGAGTGTGATTTTGTCTGTATTACTTATCCCTAGCGGTCTCGAAAAATGTTGCCACAAGTGACCCCACCCCCAAACATGCCCGCCGGGGGGTTTAATACGTGAGCTATAGCCTGCCCGGAAAGGTTAATGATAGATGTTTTCCCCTTTTTTCTTTATACTGCTACATGTTTTATACTTTTACATACATACATACAATACATATAATATATATATTATATAAGTTTTAATATATATAAAATAAAATATTATATATATATATAAACAGTCTTTTCCCATTATGAAGCTCAGCCCCTCCCTTTACAATATATAATATATATTATAATATATATTATATATATATTATATATATTTAAAATTAATAAAATTATAATACAAATATTATATATAATAATTGTATTATATTTTAATATATTAAATAATTATATATTTATATATATCTATATATATAAATAAAAATATTATAGTAAGGCAGACTGGCTCAAAATGTGATGAAAACACAGTGACCTGCTAAAAATGGCTGGAGGAAAAAGAAAATTGGGTGTTAAATGCAGTGCTTGGTGGCATTTCGGGAAATATGTTTCCCCTTTTTCTATTTCTAAGCATCGAGGTGTCAAAAGGGGACGGGAGACTGTTAAAGCTAAAAAAACTCAAAAAAAGAAGCCAAAGTTGGAAGTATGCCAATATATAATCCTCCTTAACTTATCAAACAAACACAAAAAACAACAACAATACAGTTGATACCTGCACACGAAACAAAAATTGAAATGAACCTTTAACATAACAAAAGACTTTTCCCCAACATAAATCATAAAGATATTAAAATTAAAGCCAAAAAAATTTCGGAAGTTTACCAAACCAAATTGAACTAAACACAAAGAAGCATTCAAAAAAAATCCACCCCAAACCCCTTTTGGACACATAAAAAACAGAAAATAATATATGCATAACAAAAATAAAAAAATCCCCACACAAAACTAAACCTCATTTAAAAGGGGAATAAAACTAAAAATGATCATTTTGGGGAGATAGTGGAGATTAAGAAGAAACTAAAGGCCAATTATTCCTCCACTGTCCAAAATTAATTCGACAGTGAACGATGAAAGCTCTAAAAAAAATAAAATTTTTAAATCCAAGAAAACCCAAAATTTTCCCTAAAAAAGGAAATTATTGATAAATGTGGGAAAAACAAAGTCTCAAACCCATAAAAAAAGAAATAATCAATATCCTGACAATACAGCACAATACTCAAGTAGATAGGGTCTACTGTGATGGGAAAATTGACCCTCAGTAACAGAAAATAAAGGCCTGGGGTAAGCTTTCCTCTAAAATCTTTAGGATTTGTCTGGGTAAAAAGTTTGGATAAGAAAACAATTTGTATTTGAATTTTGGGGCAAAAAGTTTGGGTTGCCTACAGCTAAACCATGATCCTCGACTGACAATGACATGCACTAATCCTCGAAAGGAAATCAGAGGTGATGATGAAACTGCTTTTAGAAATTTTAATTTCCCCTTTTATTGATGGAAAAAAAGATTGATGACAAAGGGACAAATTATATGAAACCACAATTTTTATCAATAAAAATGTTGCAAAAATAGGTGCTAACTTGTTTCAGTTCTTTGCTTTTTTTTCAACGACATATATATATCTTTTGATCATTGTTTCCTTTAATGACATATAACACTTATTAAAGACTAAAATGCTGAAGGTGCTAGTCTTGGAAAGAGGTACGACGAAAATAGGATTAAAATCCGCACAATTTGTGGGAGAGTCAAGTTCATGTTCCTACGAGAAAAAATTAATCTGAACTTCAGGGGCACTAGAATAGGTCCCTAATTTCATCTAAGAACTTCAATTCTCCACTGTTTAAATTTTTTAACCCGGGAAATGATAGTGAAGGGGAAATGTGTTTGGAAGGGAATTTAAAACTTTTCTAGGGGACCCTCAATGTGTAGGCCCCAATGGGATTTTTAAGTACGATGACAATGTTGGACATTGGTACAATCTCAAATAGTAAGGGGGGGTAAAAAGAAAACTAAAGGAATATCTAAATAAGGATTCTATCTGCAAGCAAATAATATGGGGTTATATTTATGAAATACAGTGAGCTTATTTTTTTACTGTCTCTGTTTTTATTTCTAAGCCATGTACTTATATTGACAAAAAGGTATGAACTTTAGCACTCTTTTCTTAAAATTTAGAATTATCAACCGCCCCATATATAAAAACAATAAATATGATTTTATGGGAAACTCAAGAAAAATAAAATTTATAATCCCTAACCCCCGCAATTTTCCAACGCAAAGTTTAAATCCCAAAAAACGATTTGATATTATAAAATAAAATTTTTAAAAACAAAAACATGTGGGGTTCTGATTCCCCCAATGAAAACATTGAACATTTCTGATAAGGACAAGTACTGAAAAAAAAATCACGACACAGACAAGACAACAACAGACAGAAAGACAGACAGACAGACACACACACAACACTATCAATATGCATGTGCTTTTTTACCCATTTTCAGATTTTAAATCTAACCCCCAAAAGCACATTACCCTTTTTATCCATCCCAACAACATTTAATAATTTTTTATTTTTTATTTTTTACTTTTTAAAAAAGTTTTAAAGATTTAAAATTGTGGCCTCAAAAGGGGAGTAATTTTTAAAGATATAAAAGTTATATTCTTTTCCAAATCCACTTGAATTATCTTTTTGATTTGTGATGTCCAACCCCCCAAACACCACTTAACAACAACCCCCGACCTCCTTACTATGGTAATGTAAAAGTCCTGGTCCTGCCCCGGGGTTTACCTATTTACCCCTTTTCCTTGGTTTTCAGAAATGATTTCTATTCATTTTTCTTTTTGTTTATTAAAATTGATATCTTATAATATAGCCAATGTCAAAAATAATAACAGTGTGATACAAATAGCTATGAGGGATTTGTTAGAGAGAACAACGCATTCTCCAGAACGAAATCCCAAAACCTACTGCTAACCCAAAAACCCCCAAATTAACCTTTCCACCTTCATTCATTCCCCCAAAGGGGGGGGGGGAAAAAAAAACCTCCCCTTACCCCTTTTTTAGTACTTCGTGCTAACTAACAAAAAAGGACTTAAGCACTCGGCTGTGTGAGAATGTTGTGGCAGTGATACAGAAGATTTTTGTCCCTTTTGGGTAATTTGAGGCTGGAGCAGCGACTCTACTTTTTATTCTTAAGATGGCAAAGTCCCCTTTCCCTCTATCTCTGCAGATCACTCATTTTAAAAATTAACCACATATGAAAAAATGGACCCGTTTCCAAAAAATATTGTAATGGGGGTGTCGGTGAGAGAAGGTTGCCCTTTCTAATTGACTCCTTGGTGACCCAAACACTTTTGAAACATCTGCGTAAAAAGAATCCAAAGCAATGTGACAGTGGGTTTTACAATTAAATACACCAAAAATAATAAATTTCTAGGTCTACAAGCTCTCTTCATCGGAAAATTTACCTGATTTTCTCTATTTTTGCCCCCCTTGCAGAGAGGCCAAAGCCATGCAACTAAGTACGAGCCTAGGTGGCCTTGCAATAGTCACCTAGGGATTCGACTTAATTTTATCTTGAAGACAAAAATTCAGAAACAATTTTGTGAACACCATTTAACTGCTTTTAAACCTAGCCAAGCCCGAGTTAAGGTCACTCTCAGCCAATCACCCTGTCCAGGTCTCAAAAAACACATTCACTCTCGGGCCCCCCCAATCTAAGAAAAACCCCCTGTCATATTGCCCTTTTCCCAAGGCCGTCGCAAGCCCCCCCCCCCCCAGCAAGCGTAGGGTTGGCGAGCAAAACGAAAGCCCGAAAGCCCCTTTTCTGGCCTGGCGACGGGAAGGCCTCGGTGACGGAAAGGCCCCCGGCTGACATGCAGGCCCCCTCAGCGGGGATTGGCCCCGCTGACGTCGCTCCTTCCCCCTGGCCCTGGGCGAGCTGGCCCGGGGTGGGGGGGGCCATTGGGCTGCCCCAAGGGGGCCACGGGGGAGGGGGGGGGGCAGGGCGCAAGCTGAAGAAAGCGGAAAAGGAGGCTCCCCCTTTTGGGCTCGGGGGGATGAGGGAGAGAGGGAGAAAATGGGTGGCGACCCGCCCTTCGCACCCCCTTTTCCCCCCCAGTTTCTCACCTCAAGAACAGATGATCAGCCCGTTTTTTTGCGCGCTCAGCTGTCGCCGAAATTT
>NW_023651334.1:0-10000 GCF_015228065.2 Penaeus monodon
AGGGAAAAAAATTTTTTTCCCCAGGGGCCGGGGGGGAAAAAACCAGGGGAAAGGGACCCCCAGGTAAATCAAAAAAATTGGGGGGGGCGGGGGAATAGGGGGCAAGTTTTTTTTGATTCCCGGGGGAGGGGAAAACATTAAAAAAAAAGGTTAAAAAAAACCCCCAAAAGGGGCGTTAAAAAAACCCAATGGGGGACCGTTTGGTTTTAAAATTAAAATACATGCACCTGACATCTTTATCAAAAATATTTAAAAGGAAGGAAATGTTCAAAAACCTTTTTACTGTGATATCAGGTAATACAAAGCGTACCATTTGCCAAAGTAAAAGAAACGTCTATCAGTAGATCATGAAATGCCGGAAGTAGTGTTCCCAAAAAGCAATAACTTAGGACATTATCATTAGGGGGCCCGGGTTTTTTGCAAAGTCGTCAACGTTTTTTTGCGCGGGTTTTGCTTGTGGGGGGTGTGGGTACAGACCGGGGAGGGCCACGCGAGAGGAGAGATGAAGGGGGCGGGTGGAGGGGGGGGGGGGGGTGGGGGGGAGGAGAGGAAGGAGAGTGAGGTGCAGGGAAAGGGGTGACTAGGGCATTTTTGCTTCATGATTGTCATTGCGGGGGTGAAGGGTCGGTATCCCCATAGGAAAAAGGGGAGCCCCTTAACTAATTCTGACCATTAAAAAAATGCTTTTACTGCGAGGGTAGAAAAAATTCCTGTACGGTATAAGAAATCTGACCCCAAAAAGATTTTTCTACGACAAATTGTGAGAAAAAATTTCACTACCAAAGAAAAAATTTAAAGGACTTTGTTGCCTAAACTGATATCTTATCCCCTGTTATCCCCAAATGGGGGTTTGCGGGTTTTTCCTTTTAATTAAGAGGGAAACAAGGGCGGCTGATGTATCATTAGGGATGCAACAAATTGGACAAGTTGTTTCGGTATTTTTTTCCGTGTCTTGGTTTTTTTGGCTTTTCCCAAAAAAAGGGGGTTTTTGTTTGGGCTTTTCCCGGGAGCAATCTGTACTTTTTGACTCACCATGAAAAGGGGCATATGGAGTCGAAAAACATAGGGGCCCCCGTGACCTTTTGCCAACACTGATCCCTGTCCGGTGCCGTTTGTGACACGGGGTTGTTTTTTCGGGGAAAGGGGTGAGTTAGTGGGGGAAAAAATGGTCTTATTCCCGTATTTATTTGTGAGGGGTGTTGTGTTTGGCTTTGGGGGTCTCATTCATGTTGTGGAACCGGGGGTTGGGGTTTCCTGATTGCCGTACAGGGGACCCTTTCTTTTGATTGATTTGGCAAATTCCCGGGGGAACAAAATTTAAATTGGTATCCTCACGGGGTTTTCCCCAAAAAGCTCTTTTACAGAAGTAGGTAAAAAGAAACTAGGATAGATTCACCATATCGTATGGAGGAGACGTGTTTTCCTTGAAAAAAGGATTTAATGAGGGGCCCGGGGGTTTTACTCCTTTTTGAAACTTGAACCCAAAAACTGATTGAAAAAATCGAATGTTTCTGACAAAGAAAGGTTTTAAATGATGTCTCGAAAACTGAATATGATGCTTACTATAAGGTTTTGAACGAAATCTAAAAAATCTTTGAAATAACTCCAATCCCAAAATCGGATGGCAATGTCTTGAAGGCATTAATCGCGTTTCGTATTTTTGTGAGTCAGTCTAACTGTTTCCCCGCTTTTTACCATTATTGCCAAAAGGGTATCTCTAACATTCCACCTTTTAAATAATCATAGATTCAACTTTTCCCAAAAAATCTTCAAGGGAAGGACGACCCACAAATTTTGTACATATTGAATGTCTGGGGGGGTTTTGAAACATCATGTTTGAAAAAGGGGGGTTTTTGGAGGGGTAGGTCTGAGGGGGGGTCAGGGGTGGAATTAGCAGTTAAGGCTTAATGGGGAATCAGAGTGATTGGGAAACGGGGGGGGGGGGAAAATGAAGTTAAATTACCAACCCAAAAAAAATTTCGCTATTTTTTGAGTTTCTTAAAATTTTTACCATTCGTTTCACTCAAAAATAGTGGCCTCCACCCACGAGGATCCCTCGAGACGAGTCTCCGGGTAGGCCTAGGGCCCCACTCTATTTCCCTCGCGACGGGTCTCGTCGATTCCCAAAACCCATGATCTCCTGGGTCGCCCCAAGGGGGCCTCCTCCATCCGGGGTTGTCTCGCAAAGAGAAAACCCTGATGGGCAGGTCGCCAAAAAACGAGCTGGTCCCCATATACTTGGTTGGCGTCTTGGTTATGAAGAAAACGGGTCCCATCCCAGTCTCAGGGTTAACCCCCTTTTGGAAACCATGGTCCCTGTAAAATGTCCCCCAGATCCGGCGAAGGATTTTTTTTTAAAAAGGCCCCCGGGACGCACCCCGAAGGCACTAGAAGCACCCAAATTTTTCGCTTCAAAGAGCAAAACTATAGTATAAAAGCCTTAAAGACACACATTTTTGGCCTTCTTCATAGGGTACCGACATCCTGTTCCCACCCCATCTGTCTATTGATTTCTTGTCGACACCCCAAGGTAGGACACGTACCAAATTTTTAAATCTCTCTAAAGGGGTTCCCCTAACGGGCCCCCAAAAGCCCTGAAGGGGTCTTGGTCCGGAGCCCTCGGCCCAAGGGCTTTGCCTCATTGCTAAATGTATCAAAAGTTCCCACCAGTGACTCTAAGGACGCAGAAGGATAGCAACACTCGGCAAATCAAAGGGCAAATCTTGATCTGCCCCAGTCCTACAGGAGTTTAAAAATGTTGGTGCAAGGACACAGCCTTCCCTCACCCCGAAATTTAACAGGGGGAAGTTTTAATACCCCCCCACACTTTTTCAGCACTTTCATAACATATAAAGGCTTCTATTTGGCCAAAAACTCGTTGGAATTCCCCGATCTCAGGGTGTCTCATAGCGATTTATGAGGCCCCAGAGTCAAATGCCTTCTTGAGGTCGATGTAGTTGCAAGGAATCACGACAGCGTTCCACAATTACTCGAAGCCTAGTATTCTGTCATTGTGGACTTGCCCGGAGAAATCCGACTGCTCCCGGGCCTGATACCTCTATGGTTGCGGATCCGTTTCAGAAGAAGGGGCGAAACTTTTTCGGTATGCGGCAGTGTAATGCCACGGTAGTTTTTTACAATTCCAAATATCCCCTTTCCCCTTCCAGAGAGGGTGACCACACCCCCCAGCAGGTCGGGGGGAATGGGAGTCAGGCTGTATGCAGGGCCCCCACCATATTCACCCCCAGCCTTTGCAGTTCAGCAGGGGTTCACATATGCCTGCAGCTTTCCATCTTCAGCTTGGAAATCACAATTGAACCTCCCCTTTTTGGCAGGAGGTCCCGCTGATGGGTGGGTCCCCGGCACAGGTATTGTGACATCGTTGCATCCTGCTAAATGTTGGGGTTTTTCTACCCGGTACAAAAAGCTAAAAAAAATCAGCCCAAAAGTTTTTACGAACCCCCCAAAATGACTAGATGATCTGTCCTCCGTGATCGGGGCTGCAGTCACTGTGAGGAGGGCTTAAGGGTTTTTAGCTTTTTCCGGCTTGTTAGGCAGGGGAAAGGCGTTTACCCCGATGGGCCCTTTACCTCCTAGCAAGATTCCTGAAATTTTCTTGCCTTGCGGCGAGAAAGCGATCGAGGCCCTCAAAATAGGGGGACCGTCCTTCGCACACACGCGTTGATGGTGTTTATGGTGGAGAAAACCCAAAAGATATAAGTTAAATCTGATAATGCCAAAAAGATAGGGGAAAAAAAACCCAAGAATGATTTTCCAGAAAAAAACTCAGAGATCAAAAAAGGAAAGGGAAATGGACTCCAACCCGAAAAAGACAGCGGCTAAAGCGAATGATTGTAATGTTCTCTCCCCATCCCCCCTGCAACGTGTGCAGTGAAGGAAATATGGACGTAGAAAATGTGAAATAATGTGGAAAAAAAAAACAAAATACAATAAAAATTTAAAAAAAATCGTAACGTTTTTGAACCGTCCAGAGATCCTCATCAGGACCTGGACGACTCGAAACGTTTTGTTTCGTTTCATTATTATTGTCTGTTTTCCTTTCTGTTTGTTTTGAAAGTTTCGGGGATTCTGTAGTACAGAATGTGTCATTAAGAGGGGGGTTGTGACTTGTAAAATATATACCGACACCCTTTCACCAGCATACTGTTGTATAGCAAAAGCCGTGGGAAGGATTTGTCTGGGTTTCCTTTCTAGTGGAGACTCCAGGGACCTCAGGGGCCTCAGGGGGACGGGGCAACCTTTGATTTAGAGGAGGGAAAGGGGGCAAGGGTTTAGATTAGAAAAAAGATGATAAGCATGAGAACGATACAATAATACTTTCTTTTCCCGACTTTCAGAGGCAGTTCAGAGACCAGAACGAAAAAAAAACTTCAATCCTCAAACCCGACGGAGGGGCAAGACCGGGGAGCACTGCAGCGACGAGACTCCGCCATCACTGCCATCGGGCAGGGGGGCGGGCGGGGGAGACAAAACCTCAGCGGCAGCTGGCAGCAGAGGCAAGGGAGGAAACACCAGAAACGGCAGGGCCCCAGGCAAGAGGGAAGGGGCAGGCGAAAGGAAAAGAGAGGACCAGTCTAAGGGGGTAGCCAAAAAGGGGCGAGTCGCCCCAAGACGCAGCGACGAGTCGTCCAAAAAGACGACAACGACGAGTGGTCCAAAAAGACGACAGGGGGGTCGTCACAAGAAGCAAGGGAAATCGTCACAAGAAGACGACAGCGATGAGTCGGCAGAAGACGACAGGGTGGAGTCAGTGTGATTTCATCCAACTTTGTAAAAAATCGTGTGTAAAAACGAATAAATATAGAGTATATTTACCTTTTTCTCTCCCTTTTCCATGTTAAACTAATGATGATGACTACAAAAATAATATTGATAACAAAACTATTGATAAAGATAGTACTAATAATACTAATTAAAATAATTAAATTGATGATTATGAAAATTATGATAATGATAAAGATGAGGAAAATGATACAGAATATGCTAATTATGTGATAATAACATCGAAAATTATGATATGGTAAATAATATTTACAATATAAAGGAAGGTGATAACAATTCAAATCTGAAGAGGAATGGGAGAGGAAGAGTTGAGAGGGAGAGGAGGAGACAGAGTAGGGCAATGGAAGGGCAGGTGAGGAGAGGTCAAGGGGTCAGGCGGTCAGGCCAAGTGTGGCCAGCATATATATATATATATATATATATATATATATATATATATATATATATATATATATATATATACACACACACACACACACACACACACACACACACACACAACACATATATATAATATATATATATATATATATATATATATATAATATTTTATATATATATATATATATACATATATATATATTATAATTAATATATATATATATATATATATATATCTATATATAATAATACATATATATATACACATACACATACACATACACATACACATACACACACCCCACACACACACCCCAACACACACACACACACACATATATATATTATATATATATATATATATATATTTTATATTTAATATATTATATATATGTGTGTGTGTGTGGGTGTGGTGTGTGTGTGTGTTTTTGTGGTGTGTGTGTGTGTGTGTGTGTGTGTATGTATGTATATTTAATTGTTTATGTATATATACACTTGTATAATTATATGTGTGGGTTATGTGTGGTGTGTGTGTGCGTGTGTGGGGTGTTGTGGGGTGTGTGTGTGGTGTGTGTGTGGTGTGTGTGTGTTTTGTTTTTTGTGTGTGTTTGTGTGTGCATTTGTCTGTGCGTATTTGTTTGTATTTATTTATCATATGTAAATATAATATATATATGAATATATATATATATATATATATATATATATATATAAACATATTATACATTGTATATATATATATATATATATATATATATATAAAAATATATATATATATATATATATATATTTTAAAATATATATTATATTATATTATATAGAACATATATATCTTATAATCGACCCCCTTTTCTTGTTAGCACGCGATGGAGGATTCTTCAGAACTCCCGGGGTTTACCGGAGTGCCGAGTTCTGTGGCACCGACTATAAGCTGCTTGTGGCTACCCTGCGGTCCACTTCAAAACTCCCCGTCTCTCCAGTGGCCCCCAAAAGGGTTTTTCACTTTGACAGACTAAGGGAGGTGGAGTGTCCCCGTGGGTTCACCACGGCAGTCTCTGACCGATTCACAGAAACCAGCACCTGACGGACCCAGTTGCTCTGTGGGGAGTTCTTCAAGCGCGTAAACACTCGAAGCAGCTCGGAGTCCATTGGCGTACGCCAAGGACAAGGCAGAACACCATTTCCCGGAGACATTAGGGGCCCAACTGAAGCGTGCCGCAAGGCTCGCTGAATGGGAATCAAGTCTTGTGTCGTTCCATGGTGCGTAGGGCTCGACACTGCTGAGAATGGACAAGGAACATCCATCAGGATTCTTGTGAGGAGGTCGAAGGCCATTTTTTTGGGTAAATGACCTTCGCCCTGCCTACTAAGCCCTGAGAAAACTGAACCCAAAGCCCTCCTCACAGAGGGACTGCAGTCCGATCAGCGGGGATGGATGGATCATCTCAGATCATGTTGGAGTTCGTGAACGTTGGGCTGAATATTTTGAACAGTTGTACCAGGTGGACCCTCCAACAGTTAGCTTGGATGCAAGTGATGTTGCAGTGCCTTTGCCGGTCCCGCCCATCAGCGAGGAACCTCCTACCCTAACATTGGTTAGGCTGGCGATTTCCAAGCTGAAGAGTGGGAAAGCTGCAGGCATATGTGATATCCCTGCTGAACTGCTAAAGGCTGGGGGTGAACCTATGGCTCGGGGCCTGCATACAGTCCTGACTGCCATTTGGCAGTTTGGTACCATTCCCCCTGACCTGCTGAGGGGCGTGGTCATCCCTCTCTGGAAGGGGAAAGGGGATTTTTGGGACTGTAGCAACTACCGTGGCATTACACTGCTCAGCATACCAGGCAAGGTTCTCGCCCACATTCTTCTGAAACGGATCCGCAACCACCTACTGAGGCATCAGAGACCGGAGCAGTCTGGATTTACTCCTGGCAAGTTCACAATAGACCATATACTAGCGCTTTGAGTAATTGTGGAACGCCGTCGTGAGTTTGGTCGTGGGTTGCTAGCAGCCTACATCGACCTCAAGAAGGCGTTTGACTCGGTGCATCGGGAATCGCTATGGGGGATCCTGAGGCCCCAGGGGAATTCCGCCAGATTATTGGCCTGATAGCAAGCCTCTATACTGGTACTGAAAGTGCTGTAAAGTGTGGTGGAAGTATGTCGAACTTCTTACCTGTTAATTCAGGGGTGAGGCAAGGCTGTGTCCTTGCACCCACACTTTTCAACACTTGTATGGACTGGTAATGGGCAGAGCTATAGCCAAAGTCAGTGCGGAGCAACACTAGGCAATATTAAGGTCTCGGACCTTGACTTTGCCGACGATGTTGTCATCCTATCTGAGTCATTGGAGTCACTTGTGGCGGCTCTTGATGCATTTAGCAATGAGGCCAAGCCCCTAGGCTTAGAGGTCTCCTGGACCAAGACCAAGATTCAGGACTTTGGGGTCCTGTTAGGGGAACCCGTTCAGTCGATCCATGCTTGCGGCGAGGACGTTGAAGTCACAGAAAGTTTTACATACCTTGGTAGCGTAGTCCATATCTCTGGGTCCATATCTCAGTAGACGGATTGGTGTGGCAAAAAGGAGCCATGAACTCGATCAACAAAGCGTTTTGCAGATGTCGGTACCTATGCAGAAGGACCAAGCTGCGTGGGCTTCAAGGCCTTAATACTTCCCGTTTTGCTCTATGGAAGCGAAACCTGGACGCTATCCAGTGCCTTGGGGTCTCGCCTTGATGCCTTTTGTAACAAGTCCCTTCGCCGGATCATGGGGTACAGTTAGCAGGACCATGTGTCCAACCGGCGGTTACACCGTGAGACTGGCAGGGACCTGTTACTTGCTAATCCGGATCGCCAACTCAGGCTATATGGCCACCTAGCTCGCCTCCCTATGGACGACCTGCCCATCAGGTTGTCTCTCTGCGAGGACAACCCTGGGTGGAGGAGACCTGTGGGACGTCCTAGGAGATCATGGCTTGTGCAGCTCGACGAGACCTGTCCCCGAGGAATTAGAGATGGGCCGTTAGCCTGCCCGGGGACTCATCTCGAGGATCCTCGTGGCTGGAAGCGAAGGGTGGATGCGGCCATGCGCCCACGTCGGCGTTAGCCCCTTGATGATGATGGAAAATATATATTTTTATAAAAAATGTGTATATATTATATTACATCTATCTATCTATCTATTTTATCTATCTATATATTATACATTACATATAATACCCTGATAAATATATATAAAATATACATACAATACATATACATATATTTCATATAGATATACATATACATCTACCCTTTCATATATATATATATATATTTTATATATATAATATATAATATATATTTTATAATATAAAATTTTATAGGCAATATAATATATATTTTTAAAGTATATAGGTATAAAATATACATACATATAGATACATACATGCATATATATATGTATATGTATATTAAATAATACATAGATATACATAATGCATATAATTTTATAATATATATATATATAATAATAGATAAATATAGATAAATGATATATAATATAGAATAGAAAAATAATATATAAAAAAAAATAAGATAATACATAATTAAACAACAAACCTAAAAAAAAAAAAAAATAATAAAAAAAGAAATATAAAATATATAAAAAAAAAAAAAAAATATAATAATATAGAAATATAAAGAGATTATATAAATATATTAATATAAATAATTAAAAATTTAAATTAATTATAATATATTAAAATATATATATAAATGAAATAATATAATAAATATGATAATAAATAATACAATATAATAATAAAAAAAAAATTTAAATAATAAGAAATAAAAAAAGAAAAGAAGAAAAATAAAATAAGAAGAAAGAAACAAAAAAAAATATAAAAAAAAAATTTAAATATATAAATATAAAAAAAAAATAAATAAAAAAATAATGAATAAATATATTAAATATTAAAGAGATAAAAATATGGAAAAAAAAATATGAAAAAAGATAATAAAACATTAAATAGATTAATTAAAGAATAAAAAAAAGAATTTTAATAAATAAAAGGGAAAGAAAAAACAGAAATAAATAGAAAAAGAAATAGCCTATAAAAATTTTATAAAATATAATAACAAAATAAAAATAAAAAAATCAAAAATTCTAATATAAATAATAAAGTTTTATTGGGTTTTTGGGGGTTTGTTTTTTTTTAAATTTTAAAAAAACTAAAAATATGGGGGGGTGGTGTTGTGTGGGTTGGGTGGTTTGGTGTTTGGGTAAGATAAATATAAATAGATTAAAATAAGTAAAAATATATATAAATATATATTATATATAATAATATATATATAAATTTTATATATTTATAAATATTTGATATATTATATAAATATTATATAAACTATATATATAAAATTTATATTATATATATATATATATATATATATCTAATATATATATATATAATAATATAGACAGCGGGGGCAGAGTGTGTACAGCGGCGGACTCTAGACTATCACGACGGTAATCTGAGTTCGAGGGTTTCGAGTCACCGGCCGGCGCGTTGTTCCCTTGGGCAAGGGACTTCACCTCGATTGCCTACCTAGCCATTGGGTGTGCAAGCCAGCCCAAGTCCCAAGTGTGGTCCAAAGCCCGGATAAAGAGAGAGAATGATTACCTAAAAATGGTAACACCGGCACTCTCCGAGGAAAGGAACTGAGGACCCACCACATACTCACTCAAGAAATCAAAACAAAGAATACAATTAAGGTCTCCATGCTGTCACCACAGGCGGCTCAACATGAACCTACTTGAAAAAAAAAAAAAAAAAA
>NW_023651334.1:16769-31743 GCF_015228065.2 Penaeus monodon
CTTTTGGAGTATCTCTCAAAGGCTATATTTCGCAAAATTTTGCCGCTTTTTCGCTTTTGGGATTTTTTTTTTCTTTTACCTTTTTTATTATATATGGACCAATTCTGTTATTATCATCTTATTATCATGATTATCATCATTACAATCGTTACCATTATCTTATCATCATTTCATCATCATTATATCTTATTTAAATTTTACCCCATTATTGTAATTATTATCTTATTATTGCAATTATTGCTGTTATAATTTTATTTTTGTAACAAAATACTAATAACAAAAACAAAAAAATTAGTAAAAACAAAAATAAAAAAATAAAACGATATTATAATATTATTTATACCATTTTCCTAATAAATTTTCTTTTATTACGAGTTTTTACTGTTATAAGTTTATTTTTGAAATTACACTACTAAAAAAATAAAAAAATGAAAAATAACAATAATAATATTAATAAAATATCAAAACGACTATAAATAGTATTATTATACTTATTTTATTATTTTTTTACTGTTTTATTAATTATAATATATTTTTTGGAAATGATTATACTAATTTTAAAAATAATAATAAAAAAAAAAAGTTTTAAATAAAAAAAAAATAATATAAAATAAAATAATAAGAATAAAATAATGATAATTTTAATAATTTAATAATCATCAAATGTTATAAAATTCTCTTTATTCCCCTTTTTATATCATTTTTATCATGTAAATACCATTCTGGAAATTATTACATTATTACCTAGGCAAGTTCGGGGAAAGGAAGTTCCTCCAATAACTCGATCCTCTCTGTGGTACTGGAAAACGCAACCAGGTTTCCCAAGGGGGGTGTAGAGGACAAAATACTGATTCACTCTTTACATTCTGTTAGGTTGAGCAAAAGTTAAAGGTTTTTAAATCCCTTCAGGGAAAAAGTTTTTAGCAAAGGGGGCGGACCTCTCCTCCCGTATGGATGTACCCCGGCTACCCCTTCTCCTCCTCAAGGGGAGGGGGACTCTGACCAATCTATGACGAATTCGACCCCGAACAAGGAACCCCACAAGACAAAAAGGAAAAACCACTTTTAAAAACCCAACAGAGAATGCGGGTTCGCAATGTAAAATGCGTGAGTGAAAATCAATCGTTTTTAACTGACCCCTTTATCATCAAAAAGGTCCCTTTATGGTCAAGTGGACGGGGATTTTTATTTTGTCAAAAAATTGCGAGATGGAAGCCTCCTTTAAAATACAATACAACTCCAGATTAAGGATTTACTTAAGCTGACGCAAATTCATGATCTTCGAGTTAAAATAAATAATTTCCCATTGGCCCAAAATACCTGTAAGGAAGTAAACTTTCACAGGGATTTTAGGGGCGTTGGAAAAAGTGAATTCTTGAGAGCATAAGGGCCAAGACTAGTGGACGTTCATTGTAACCAGAAAAGGGCGGGAATGTGCGAACGAAAACTGGACGTGTTTTTTTTTCCTTTGCTTTGAATAACATTCCCGAGTATTCAAAGTCGGTTTTTGATGTGTACAAAAAGACCTTATGTCCCAAAAACCAATGCATTGTAATAGATGCCAAAAATTTTGGACAACCCCATTAAAATGTATTGATAAAAACCCAATAAATCGTTTGCCGTAAATGTCTGAAGCCCATGGGACCATCACTTGTCTAGCCAAATTTCCAAAAGTGCTAATTGTGGAGGCCCCATCGTCGGATCTGCTGAGTGCAAATCCCGAAAAGGAGACCGAGACATTAGCATATATGAAGAAGCATGAAAATTAGTTATACTGAAGCTAAGAGGGAAAATGGGAAAATTTGACACAAACCCCATACTTTCCTATGCCGAAAAAGTAATTAAAATCACCCCTAGTGCTATAATGTCAGTCAACAGCTTACGCAAGATAAAGAAATTTCCGAACTGAAAAAAACCGTTAAAAAAATTAAATATTAAAATTTACATTTGACTAAAATTTGGGCGTCAAATGGCTGCATCAAACCCCGCATAAAAAACCTAAGGAGGGTGTACCGAAACCAGTCCGGGGTGCCTTTTTCCCCTCCGGGGTACTCCCCGTGAGGACTTCGCCCGGCTCGCTTCGGGTTCTCGTGCGAGAAGCAATCGCAATCTTCAGTCGTCTCCCTCGCCCGGAGGTGCAGGAATGGAGGCTTCTGTCTCCAAAACCCTCCCGAGAGAGGTTCCCCGGGGAAACGAGGGGGAGGGGGCTCCCCCCTCCCAAAAAAAGAAGAAAAAAAATGGGGACAAAGGGACTTCCAAAACCCCCTAAAATAATCTTCGGCCGCCATTATACAATGGAACTGTCGAAGTCTCAGATCTAAAGTAACTGTCGAAGTCTTAATTAAAGTAAAGACCCCTTAAATTATTAGCCTCGTCCCATGCTCCCGAATTATAGTTTTTTCCCAAAAAACGCTTTAAAAAAACCCCGTCTCTGACGAGGGCGTTTTGCTGAGGAACTACCATCATGTCGGAAGGGTCGTGGGGTAGGGGGGGAAAACGCCATGTAATCCACCAAAGCCTCCCTTTTACAAAGTGCTATTGATTCTACTTTGGGGTTTGTCGCTGCAAAGTAAAAATTAAAGGCACGGATTTGGCTATATGTTCACTTTATTGTCCACCTGATGCAGTGATAGCCTATGATGAGCTCTTTGCTCTTCAGGAACGTCTGCCACAAAATAAAGTAATTTTAGCTGATTTTAATGCTCATCATACGTTATGGGGTTCCCTGCGGGTGGATGGTAGAGGTGAGCAAGTAGTTAAGTTGCTTAATGAGTCTGATTTAATCCTTCTGAATGATGGTAGTCCGACGCGGGTGGACGATAATACCGGTAATTTGAGCTTTATTGACTTATCACTGGTCTCTTCATCAATAGCAGCCAAGTGCCTGTCGCACACCATTGACGACTCGTTGGGAAGCGATCATCTTCCTATTTTGATTAAATATTCATGCAACACAGTGAGAACGCCTTCAGCGCCTAAATTTAACGTAAAAAGAGCAGACTGGGTCGCCTTCACAAGGAGCGTCTCTGCCACGAATAGCTCAAAGATAGTCCCGTTTTCTTTTCGGGAAGATAGTTCACTACAATCTTGACTAGTAATCTTGATGACCTGCGTTCAAATCCCTCGCCGCCAGTGGATGGTAACCCTGGACATTCCTTGCACACAGAGGGTCATTTAAAACCAAAGTGAAACAGACAGTATGTCACACCAAGAATGTCCATTCTAAGAAATGGACTCAAACCAAACCTTTAAACCTCTCTCCCTCCCGCCCCTCTCTCTCTCTCTCTCTCTCTCTCTCTCTCTCTCTCTCTCTCTCTCTCTCTCTCTCTCTCTCTCTCCCTCACACACACACACACACACATATATATATATATATATATATATATATATATATATATATGCATTTATATATATATATTATATATATATATGCATATATGTATAATATATGCATTTATTTATAAATAGAAACACACACACACGCACGCACGTACGCACACACGCACGCACGCACGCACGCACGCGCAAACACACACATACACACACACACACACACACACACATATATATATATATGCATCTATATATTAATGTATATATATAAATATATATATACATATACATATATATATACATGCATGTATTTATTGGTATTATATATATATATAAATTATATAATTAATATATATATATATATATAATATATAGGTGGTATGTAAAAAAAAATGGTTTAATATATATAATAAATTTTTAAAAAAAAATTTAAAAATTTAAAATAAATTTTTTCCCAAAAGGGGGGGGGTTTTGGAAAAAAAAAAAAAAGTTTTGAAAAAATTTTTTTGCCCCAAAAAACATAAATTTCAAGGAAGTAGAAAAAAACCCCATAATTAACCTTTTTTAATATATATATATATATATATATATATTTTATATATAAATATTTTTTTCTGTGAAAATGTGTATATAATAAATTTCCACATTCCTTTAAAAATCAAATTAAAGAGTTTTACTTGTTTCAGAGAATAGAATACTAAACTTTTGCTTCAAAAATACAGGGGAAAATAAATATATATATAATAAAATTTTATAATTATATATATATTATATATATATAAGCTTTTAAAAAAAAAAAAATTTTACTTATTAATATTTTTATGAATAAGGGTTTTATGACAGAACTTACAATTATTACACCTGGGGTTAAAAAAAAACCTTTGAATTTTTTTTTTAAAAATTTTATTATTCCCTTCTTTTGTATAGGCACCATTTTCAATTCGTTTATCTGCTCAAGTTTTTTATTTTTTTTTATATTACCGCAGTTCTGTCAAAATACAAATATACAAATAAAAAAAAAATTTTTAACAAACGTTTCCAAAAAGTTGTCATCTATTTATCATCTGTGTGTTTGTTAGATATATATATTTAATAATAAATATATATAATTATATATATATATATATATATATATTTTAAAATTTTTATTTTAATATATTTTATATAAAAAATATATGTTATTTATTATTTTTTGTATAGATGATAAATAAATATATACACATATATACTATATATATTATATGAATATGTGTGTGTGTGTTATAGTATATGATATATTTTAATATTATTCATTTATTTTTGTATATTTATCATATATATATAAAATATAAAAAATATTAAATAATACATATAAAATTTACTAAAAAGCACACACACAAAAACACATATATGTAAATGTAAATAATATATATACATATATATCAATGCATATATACATATACAATTTACATATTAAATATATATATAATGTATATATACATACAATATATATTTACATATGTAAATATATATAATATAAAAATATGAAAATATCCAGATGAATTTTAAAAAATGTAGTCCATTTTCAATAAATCTAGTTTTTGTATTGTGAAAAACCCCGTATTTTCTTTAAACTATGAAACCCCCGGACTTTCCCTAAGGAGGGGGTCTCGCCCACACCCCTTGATGGAAAGACGGGGCCTGCCCTGCCGCCTCAGTCCCTTGACGAGAAAATTACCGAGAGCGACTGAACAGGGCCAGAGGGAAAGATTTAAAACCCGTGGGCGATGCACTTTATGTTCATGGCTGTTTTAGTATGAATGAAAACATTTTTAAAAAACCCTCCTGAAAGCTAAGAAAAGATTAGTATCTTAACGTCAAAAAGGTACAACGAAGCACCACCCGAAATGATAATAAATGCTTCATGTGGAAAAAAAAAACGGAACCATGGAGAAGGGCGTTACGGGAAAAGGGATTTAGACTTTAAGAAACAGGCAAATCCTACCCAAATGAAAACTTAGAAAAAGAGTATATTGCTTTGGAGCCATTCGCATTTGGTTGTATATTGTCATTAGGTTGCCATTTTGTCATGTCATTCTAGTTCCCATGAATATGGTTATCAGAATTATGGTTGTATATCTTTCGGGTGCCATTTCGTTATTCCTGTTGTCATGTCATCTTTTTTTCCCAAAATTTGTCAAAATTGGGGTTGCCATTTTCCCATTCTGGTTGCTAATTGTCATTCTTTCATTGAAATTCTGTCGTATTTTTTTATTTTGGGTGCCAATTGCCTTTGGTTGTCAGTTGCCATTCAGGTTCCCCAAATTTTAATTCGGTTGTTTATTGTTACTCTGGGTTTCCCTTTTCTTCTGGTATTCATTCTGTCATTCGGTTGCCCTATTGATGTATTTTTTCCTTTTGATCTCGCATGAAAAAATCTTGTATTTTGAGCAGTCTTTTTTTTTTTACGTTTTGTTTGTAATTGTGTCTTTGAGTTTATTATTTAAAAATGATGACTAATCATTTAAAATGAATAAATTTTTTAAATTATAATTATATTGTTTATTTTAAACTGAATCGTTTTATTTCAGTCAACTGAAATTACGTAATTGGTTTATTGATGATACCATTGCTTCGTTAAAATGAATTTGCTTGTTAAAATTTTCTACGGTTTTTATGTTAATCCTCCATTCAGCAGAGATTTTGACCGCCCGGGGCTCTAATTTTCCCCCATTAACCCCCCTAATAAGGGGAAAGATAAGATAAGCGAATAAGTTTTTAAAGTATCTAATTTATTGTTTATTTAAAATATTTATAATAATTTTTTTTATTTTTTTTATTCTTGTAATTTAAAAATTTTTTTATTATTGATCTGTATTTATTCACTTTTTTTCATGATTTTATTTATTATTTATTTTTATTTTTATCATTTTAGTGTTTTCATTTTTTTTTATTTGGTAAAAGTTTTTTTTTTTTATTTATACTATTGTATTATCATTTATTTAATATCTTTTTTATGAATTTCTCCTTTATTTTTTTCCCATTTTCCTTTTTTTCTTCCGTAGATATTTTCATTGTTCATTATATATTTTTAGTTTTTTTTGCAATCAATTCTCAGATTTTTGATTTTCGTAACCTTCCAGTTATTTTAATTCTTTTTTTATGCTTTTCAAAATTCTTCACTTTTTTTTTTTCCTTTTTTTTTAATTTTTCTTTTTTCGTTTCATGTATGTTTTTTTTTTTTCAATTAATATATATAATATTTTATTCACTTTTCCCTTTTTCTTTTTATTATTTAATTTTCTTTTCTTTTTATTATTTAAACTTTTTCTCTTCTTTTTGTTTCCCTTTATTTTGGATCGCTTTTTTCCCCTTTTCGTCTTTTTTTTCTTCGTCTCATTTTTACTTTTTTTTCGTTTTTTGGATCGCTTCTTCCCCTTTTCGTCTTTGTTTTCTTTTTTCATTTTCCCCTTTTGTTTTTGTCTTTTTTGGATCGCTTTTTCCCTCCTGTTCCTTCCCATCTCCGGGTGCGCCCCCGAGCAAGCGTCGTCGTTAGCCAATGGGAGAAGATTCCCCGGATTTCCCAAGGCGGGCCTCTTCCTCGTCCGAGCCCCACTTTTCCCCCCCCTCCTTGGGGGGCATTGGGCGAGCCCCCTTTTGTAGGGGGGAAGCTTAGTGCCAGTTGGGGGTGTGGTGGGGAAAGAGTCGCCGAGGGGCAGAGCCTCGTGCTGTTTGGGGGTGTCCCCAGAGAGGTGGGCGGGTCGAGGCACGAGGCACACACAGTTTATGAAAAAATATATACTAATTACATATAAAAATTATTTGTTAAAAATATAATTTAAAATATAATACAACATAAAATAAAAGCATTCATACATACACTCACAATTTTTTATAGATAGATTCGTAGATAAATAGAAGGAATGTTTCATACAATGTATTTTATTATACTATATAATATTTATATATATATAATTCCATTTTTTTATTTTTTATTTTTATGTCATGTTTTCTGTGTGTATAAGTATGTATATTTGATAATTTATATGTCCAATTAGATAATTGGGTTCTACCCACCCTTTCCCACCTACACTTCTATTATTACCTAGTTTTTTTATTTTCCCCTTTTTCCCCCCCAGGTTTATTAGCAAAACAAAACCTTTTTTTTTTTTTTTTTTTTTTTTTTTTTTTTTTTTTTTTTAAAAAAAACCGGGGGGGGGTTTTTTTTTTTTTCCCAATTTTTATTTTTTTTTTGTGTTTTTTTTTTCCCTTTTTTTTTTTTTCCTTTTTTTCCTTTGGTTTTTTCGGGGGGGTTTAAGGGGGTTTTTTTAAGTTTTTTAAAAAAGGTTAGGGTTTCAAAAAAAAATTTTTTTTTTTTCGTTTTTTTATTAATTAAACGGGGGTTAAAAAGGATTTTCCCCCCCTTTTCCCTTGGGTTTTCTTGGGGACCCCAGGGGGGGAAACTTTTTGGCCTTTTTCTGGGGGGAGTCGCCGGGGGGAGAGCCCCCGTCGGGGGGGAGAGATTGGGGGGGCAAGGGGGGCCCTGAGAAAAAAAAAAAAAAAAAAAAAAAAAAAAAAAAAAAAAAAAAAAAAAAAAAAAAAAAAAAAAAAAAAAAAAAAAAAAAAAAAAAAAAAAAAAAAAAAAAAAAAAAAAAAAAAAAAAAAAAAAAAAAAAAAAAAAAAAAAAAAAAAAAAAAAAAAAAAAAAAAAAAAAAAAAAAAAAAAAAAAAAAAAAAAAAAAAAAAAAAAAAAAAAAAAAAAAAAAAAAAAAAAAAAAAAAAAAAAAAATCTCCCCCTCCTCTGACGGCATGTCGAGCTTATGTAGGCGAAGCTTAGTGCCAGTGGGTGTGAGTGAGGGAAACGAGTCGCCGAGGGGCAGAGCCTCGTGCTGTTGGGGTGTAGCACAGAGAGTGGGCGGGTCGAGGCAAAGCACACACAGTTTATGAAAATATATATATTACTATAGTATATATATATATATATTATATATATATATATATAAATAAATGCATTCATACATACACTCACATATTTATAGATAGATAGATTCGTAGATAAATAGATAGGTAGATATGTATTCATACATATGTATGTGTGTATATATATATATAATATATATATATATATATATTTATATGTGATGTGTTTCTGTGTGTATAAGTATGTATATTTGTATAATTTATATGTCCAATTAGATAATTGGCTATCTACCTACCTTCCTACCTACACTTCTATCTACTTACCTACGTATCTACCTACCTAGTTATCTAGTCAGCCTTCTTACCGGCCCATCTATCTATTTGTGTATCTACCTGCCTAGTATCTTGGTTAGGTTAAGTCACGTTAGATTTCATTGCGTTTTGTTATATTACGTTAGGTTAGGTTAGGTTTTTTATATAAGTTAGGTAGGTTGGCCTTGGTTAGGTTAGATAACGTTTAGGTGGGTTAGATTATGTTATTTTATGTTAGCATAGGTTTAGTTGGTTTAGGATACGTTAGGATAGTTAAGGATATATTAAGTTTAGTTCGGTTAGATTTGGTTAGGCTAGGTTAGGTTTAGTTATCTTCGGTTGTATTAGATTAGAATAGGTTTAGTTTCTTTTGTCCTGTTATGTTATGTTAGATTAGGTTTTAATACGTTAGGTTTATTTATGTTATGTTCTGTTATATTAAGTTTGGGGATAGTTAGGTTAGGTTTCGTTAAGTTAAAATATTTAGATTAGAGAAGGTTTAGTTACGTAATGTTGTGTTATGTTAGATTAGGTTTCGTTAGGTTCGGTTAGATTGATCTAATTAGGTTAGTATGGATTAGGTCAGGTTTAGTTATATTAGGGTATAGTAGGGTTTGGTTGGGTTGGGTTAGCTTAAGTTAAGATGGGATAGCTTAGTTTCCTTAGATAAGCTTAAGTTAAATTCGATTTGGTTAGTTAGGTTAGGACAGAGTGTTACGTTAGAATATTTTACATTTACTTCAGTTAGCTTAGGTTAGTTTTGGGCTAGTTTTGGTCAGATCTAGTTCGTTTCGGTGATATTAGGTTTAGTTAGGCAAGGCTATGTGAGATTACTCATCAGGTTAGGTTTATAGCTTAAATATGTTAGGTTTGGTTAGGTTAGATTAGATTAGTTTAGGTTTAGTTATGGTTTTTAGATTGAGTTAGATTTGGTTTAGTTAGTTTAGGTTAGGTTAGATAAAGGTAGGTTGGGTTTAGTTAGTTTTGGTAAAGATTGATTAGTTAACTTTGGTTTAGTTAGAGTAGGTTAGATGAGTTATGGTTAGATTAGTTTACAGTTGTAAAATTAGGTTAGGTTAAGTTTGGTTAGCTCACGTTTAGCTAGCTAGGGTTAGGTTAGTTAGTTTCGTTAAGTTAGTTTAGCTTATGTTAGGTTAGTTCAGTTCAGTACGTTAGATCTGTTAGTTAGGGTAGGTAGGGTACATTAGCTTTGGTTAAGTTACATTATTTAACCCAACCTAAGTAATGTACCCATCATTATTTAACCTAACCTAACTAAACCTAATCTAATCAACATAACCTAAATAAACCTAATCTTAATTAACATATCCTAACATAACATAAGACAATCTAACGTTGATTGTCTAAACCAAAAAACGAAACACTTAACCCCAAAAAAAAAAAAAATAACTTACCCTAAATACTACCCAACTAAACCCAAACCTAACCTTACCCAACTAAACCAATCTAACATAACTAGCTAACATAGCCAATAACCCGAACTAAATCAAAATACTCAGCTAATCAAAATTACCCCTACCCAACCTCACTAAAACAAACCCAATAGGACCTAAAAAAATTTAATCTAACCTAACCTAACTAACGAACCCAACCTTAAAATAAATGAACCTGACTTGACGGATTTAAAGGGTCCGATGCCGGATGGTGTGGATTTTTATAAGCTACTTGCTCCGCCTTCACCCTGCCTTCGGTGCGTAGATCTTAGGGTAGATCGGTCGTCGGGCCGGAGGGTGCTTCAAGGCACGTGTTTTTTCTGAAGTAATGCAGAAGGGGGAGGCTGAGAGAGAGTGAGGGCGGAATGATAAAAAGAGAGAGGGAGAGTGAATGATGAGAGGAGACAGACAGACCCCCACCCACCTACTCACTATAACACAAGTAGGGTACACACAAACCCCAAACATAGAAAGACCGAAAAATGAACGAACAACGACAAACGAGCGAACGGCCGCCTCCGCCGTGTCAAGACGTGTCGTTTTTTCCTCCTTCGCAGGCACTTTCGCCCGCAGGGGGACGGGCTCTGGAGGGGGCGGTGATCGCAGGACCGGGCTTCTCCAGGGTGCGTGCCCCCGGGGGCATTAAAGCTGACCCAAAACCCCTGCGAAAAGCCCCTGCCCCGGTACCCCTCGGGCCCCCCCCCCTGTCTCTCTCTTTTTTGCTTCTTTTTTTCTTTAACCTCTTTCTCTTCATTCCCTTTTCATTCTCTTTTTCCCTTTCTCTCTTCCTACCCCTTGATTTTATTTTTTCCGTATCGCTATTCACTCTCATCTCTCTCTCTTTCTCTTCTTCCTCTTTCCCTTTCACTCTCTTTTTTTCTCTCTTTTCTTTTTTATCGCTGTCTTTCTCTCTTCTTTATCGCTCTCTTTCTATATTTTTATATATTTTATATCTTTTTTCCCTTTCAAAAATTTTCTATCTTTTCTATCCGTTTCCCCCCCACTTCCTATATTCCAAGGAAATTCGTAAAATTGAAATGATTTATATAGTACATTTTTATTTTTTTTATCAATAAAAACCCGTCTTTACATTTTCATTTTTATCAAAACATTGTTTTCATTATATTATTATTTTTCCCACTTATATTTTTAAACCTATATAAAATTTTATATATATATATATAATATTAAAATATATATAAATTTTAATTGATTTATCAATATTATTATCATTATTTTTATTATTTTTATTTTTTAAAATTTAAAATTATTTAAAATATTTGTATTATTATATTTTTTCAAAAATTTAAAAATCCTTATATTTTTACATTTTTATCATCTTTTAACACAGAAGCTGATCACCCCCACAAAAATACCAAATAGGCCCTGACATATAAAGCCCTAACATGCACCATAACAAATTGAATACAATCGTTTTAAATTTTCATTATTTGTTATTTAGAAAATAAAAACATTTTCACAGAAAATAAATGATATTAGATAGTTTTATTTTATTATTTTTAATTTTTATCTGTTTTTGATAACCCATTTTTTTCAACATAATTTTTGGATCTTCACATAATCATTTTCACAAAATATTTTTATTTTTATTTTTATTATCATTTTCATTTTCATTTTGGTTTTAGACGGCCCCGGTTTTAACACAGAGTGACCTGGGGCAGTCCTGGTCAGGGAGGGTTTTTATTTTTTAAAATCAATGAGGAAAGTGCATTTTTCCTCTTTAATATAATATATAATATATAAAATTATATAATATATAATATATATATTTTTTTATTTTTTTTATTTATTTATTTAATGTTAGTGTATATAATAAATATATATATTATATTATAATTTTATATAATGTATTTTTAAATTTTAAAAAATAAAAATATAATATGCAATGTTGACATATATTTAAATATATTTATATATATTATTATATATATAATATAAAATATATATATAATTTAAATGGATAACATATAAAAATATATAAATATATAATATATAATATAAATAAAATTTTTTTTATATATCTATTAATTTAAAATATTTTATAATATTTTATATATAATGTATTAAAATTTAATATAAAAATTATAATATATTATGTTTATATATATTATAAAATATAATATATAATATAAGAATATTTTAAAATATAATATATATTAAATATATATATATATTTTATATTATATATATTAATATTATATATATTAAATTTTTTTATAATATATATTTAATTTATATATATATAAAAATTTTTTTATATATATAAATATATTATAAAAAAAAAAAACAACCACACACAAACACACACACACCACACACCACACCCCACAAAAAAAAAAAATTATATTAATATATAATATATATATATATAAAATATATATATATATATATATTTATTTTTATTAAAAAAAATATCATATTTTTATATTTTAATATATTTTTTTATTAATTATATTATTAAAAATTTTTTTATATATTTTATAGATATTTATATATATATTATATATATATGATATATAATTAATATTATATATATATATAATATATAATATATATATATATATAATATAATAAATTATATATATATTATAATATTATTATATATATTATATATTATATAGTATTATATATTTATATTATATATAATATGATATATATATTTATATATAATATATAATATATATAATATATAATGATATATATATATATTATAATATATATATATTAATATATATATATATATATATAATATATAATATTATAAAAATATATATATATATATAATGATATATAAAAATATAATAGATATTATAATTATCTCTTATATTTTTATATTTATTGTAGGTTAATATTTAATATATTATAATTATATATATTATAATATAGATCTAATGTTATTATTCACGTTTATATTTATATATATTATATTATATTATTTAATTTTATATTTTCCACTATATATTATATATTATATATATATTATTATATATTAATTATATATAATTTATATTATTATCTATTATATATATATATATTATATAATATATATAATATATATATTAATGTATATATTAATTTTATTATATATATATATTTATATATATATATATATTATATTATATAATATTATATTTATTATATTTATATATATAATACATATGTTTATTATTTTTGTTATTATTATCATTATTGTAGTTGTTATTAGTATAGATGTAAAAATACATATTATAACTGCAATAATTGCAATAATAATGATAATAATTGCAATAATGATGATAATAATTGCAATAATGATGATAAAGATGATGATAATGATGATAATGATGATGGTGATGATGATAACGATAATAATGATGATAATCATGACAATAATGATGATAATAACAGGAATTATGTCCATATATAATAAAAAAGGTAAAGGAAAAAAATCCCAAAAGTCGAAAAAGCGGCAAAATCTAGCGAAATATAGCTTTTTCAGAGTAGTCTCCAAAATGACGTTTTTTCCATTCATTTGATGATTCTGGCAATGATTAAGGTAATTATGATAATAATTACCAGAATTCTATTAATCATGACAATAATGATGATAAAAGTGAGAATAAAGAGAATTTGGATAACATTTGATGATTATTAATATTATTACTATTATCATTATTATTATCATTATTGTCATTATATTATTATATATTGTTATTATTTTATATTTTATTATTATTATTGCGAAAAAATATATTATAACTGTAATAATAACAATAATAATAATAATAAGTATAATTATAATAATACTAATTCTTATAATAGTGTTAATAATATTGTTATTGTTATTATTATCATTATTATTATTTTTACTGGTAGTATAATTGTAAAAATAATTATAATAACAGTAATAATTACAGTAATAACGATATTAATTAAAATAATGATATAAATAATTATTATAAAAACGTTATTATTGTTATTATTATTGTTATTACTATTATTATTGTAGTTGTTATTAGTATAGATGTAAAAATATATATTATAACTGCAATAATTGCAATAATAATGATAATAATTGCAATAATGATGATAATAATTGCAATAATGATGATAATGATGATGATAATGATGATAATGATGATAATCATGATAATAATGATGATAATAACAGGAATTGTGTCCATATATAATAAAAAAGGTAAAAGAAAAATAATCCCAAAAGTCGAAGAAGCAGCAAAATCTAGCGAAATATAGCCTTTTGAGAGTAGACTCCAAAATGACGTTTTTTCCATTAATTTGATGATTCTGGCAATTATTAAGGTAATTCTGATAATAATTACCAGAATTCTATTAATCATGATAATAATCAGGATAAAAGTGAAAATAAATAGAATTTGGATAACATTTGATGATTATTAATATTATTACTATTATCCTGATTAATATCATTATTATCATTATTTTTATTATTATATTATTATTATTATTATTATTATTATTATTATTATTTATTATATTATGATTATTATTATTTATTATATATTATTATTTTGTTGTTTTTATTATTATTATTGTTATTATTATCATTATTCTTATTTTTACTGGTAGTATATTTGTAGAAATAATTATTATAACAGTAATGATTACAGTAATAATGATATTAATTAAAAATAATGATATAAATAATTATTATAAAAACGTTATTATTGTTATTATTATTGTTATTGCTATTATTATTGTAGTTGTATTATGTAATAGATGTAAAAATATATATTATAACTGCAATATGAATAATAATGATAATATGAGTAATAATGATAATAATGAATAATATGTAATGATGATAAAAGATTGTGATAAATAATGATAAAGATAAAGATAATAATGAATCAAAATGAATAAAGAAAATGTGAATATATTAAAGGAACTAAAATGATTTCCATCGATATCTGGCAATATTAGGAATAATAATACCAG
>NW_023651335.1:0-5668 GCF_015228065.2 Penaeus monodon
AAGTAAATCGAAGTTTTTCTTTTCGATAAACATTTTTTTGAGTGGGGTTGACCCCAGCTCCCCCCCCCCCCCCCGTTCTTTAAATTTAACTACTTTTTTAAGCTAGAATCGTTTTTTGCTTTTACCCACGGCCTTGTCACCCTCTAAAGTCGCTTGCATGTTGGGGAAAAATCCCAAGGATCATTGTTTTTTGTGATTTTTTAGATATCCGACGGAATGTCAGGGGCGCCCATCAAGATAGTAAAGAGGGGCGGGTTTTTTTTTAATTTTCCCAGCTTAATCACTTTTCTATGGCATTTTGGGTATAGGATCGCCCCGTCGATAAAAGTCTGACATGCATGCTAGACGGCTACCGGGGCATTCAGAATTTCTGACCCCAGAAGATTGCTTGCTAGAAGCTTGCGAATTTTTTAATATATTTTTTTCACGTCCCTTTTTCTTTAATGTGTATTTTCTTCGCATATAATTAAAGTTGAATAGTGTGGTATTTTAAAATTTTTGTTTTTAATGCATTGCAAATTCATCTCAGTATTGTTATCTGAATTTTAATCTCGTGTTTGTGATACATATTCTGTGGAGTTCGTCTCACTTTTTCTCATTCACGCTCACTGTCGCTCCACCACACACACACATTTTACTACTCATCATCCACACCAGCAAAGACCTAAAATTTTTTTCATTAATGGTTTTGGGTTGCTGTCTATTGCAGGGGAAAAGATCATGAGTATCTCTTTTTCCCGTTTTTGTCATTGTGTGAGTGTCTAAAATTTTCTTATTTTACATTTTTTCTTCCTGTTGACAACGGGTTCAAGAAATCCTTACGTTTCCCCGTTTTTTTTTTTCCCTTATCTACTCTCATACTATCAGAGACAGTTGATAGTTGAAGCCAGGTCCAATGGGGATCCTACTGACGTCTCCCTCTCCTGTTTTCTTTTTTATCTTGGGGAAAAAAAAACCCAAAAGAAAAAAGCAAAAAGTAAAAAAACATTAAAAACTGCAAATTTATATAAAAAAGACTAGTGGCAATTAACATCCCCTCTTCTCTGTTTTTCCTTTCTTTTTTTCTTCTTTTTGGTCCTTACGTGTATATCTTGTAGATCCGCGAAAACCAGGAACCGCCAGTGAGGTACCTCACCCCGGATCTGTAAAGGGCGCCGCCTGACTGGACGCCTGCTTCCCTCAACTCCAGAGCTCGCGCGCAGGGTTTAGCCGCAATAGATACCGAAAGGGTGCCCCTGCCCCCCGACGCCCCTGATCCAACAGAGATTAGAGGACGTGAGGACGGCATGCAGCCTGAAAGGACCTGGAAAGAACTGCGAGGTTGTGGATGAGTACAACCGCCGATTACCTGGTAAGGGGGTATGAGGAAAGTCTAGACAATCCAAGTCAAAAGGGGGACCTGTTGAGACCTAGAGGTGTGTGGGTGGTGGGTTATACCAAAGACCAGGGAAAAAGATGACGGGCAGCGCCACGAAAACATCAAGGACAAATCACGGAAACGAGATGACCACAAAACAGGACCAGCCAAATTGGGTCAAACCCCTTTAGCCCAATCTAAGGCGCACTGAGGGGGTGGCGGTTGTAGGTGGCCGAGCAATATGGAAGGTCATTAACAGACGGAACTGGGGGACCTCACCTCGCTCCCCCATATTTCCTGCAGCTGCACTTCCGCCACGTGTCGGTGGACACTCACTGCTTGTACCCGAGGATGACCCAGTTTTTACTCAGTTTGTGTCACTGGTCGACGTGATAAGGTCAGTCCAGCCTTCACCCCTCAGGGCTGGTTGGCCGGTAACGTGACCCGCATTCACCGCTTACCCTAAGATATCGTCTCATGTGTTCCTTTACTGTGCAGTACTCTCCTGGTACCAGCGCTCCAACTCGCATCGTTGGACATGGTACAGTGATATGGGTACAGGGGGCCAGGAGATGAACCACATTCTTGTTAGCACGCAATGGAGGATCCTCCAGAACTGCAGGGTTTTACCAGAGTGCCGAGTTCTGTGACACTGACCATAGGCTCGTTGTGGCTACCCTGTGGATCCACTTCAAAACTCCCATCCCTCCAGTGGCCACTCTAAGGTGTTTCACTTCGACAGACTAAGGAGGAGTGTGCCCGTGGGTTAACCATGACCAATTCACTGTTCTCGAAAACCTGACAGACCCAGTTTGCTCTGTGGGAGCTCTTCAAGCGTGTAAACACTTGAAGCAGCCCAGAAGTCCATTGGCATATGCCCAAGGGGCAAGACAGAATTCCATCTCCCTGGAGACATTAGGGGTAATCAAGTCTTGCGTCGCTCCATGGAGCGGAGGGCTTGGACACTGCGGAGAAGGGACAAGGAACATTTTTATCAAAAAAATCTTGCTGAGGAGGTTGAAGGCCATTTCGTGGTAAACGCCCTTTTCGCCCTGCCTCCCAAAGTCCTGAAAAAGATGAACTTTAAGCCCTCCTCACAGATGACTGCAGTCCGATCAGCGGATGGACGGATCATCTCAAATCAGGGTTGGGATTCATGAACATTGGGCTGAGTAATTTTTGAGCAGTTGTACCAGTTTACTTGGATACAGGCGATGTCGCAATACATGTGTCGGAACCCATCCATCAGCGAGGAACCACTTACCCTAACAGAGGTTAGGATGGCGATTTCCTAGCTAAAAGAGTGGGAAAGCTGCAGGCATATGTGATACCCCCAGCTGAACTGCTAAAGGCTGGGTGTGAACCTATGGCTCGGGGCCTGCATACAGTCCTGGCTGCTATCTGGCAGACTGGTAACATACCCCCTTACCCTGCTGAGGGGTGTGGTCATCCCTCTCTGGAAGGGGAAAGGGGTTGTTGGGACTGTAGCAATTACCGTGACATTACACTCCCTCGCATACCGGTAATTTTCTCACCCACATTCTTCTGAAACGGATCTGAAAACCACCTACTGAGGCATCAGAAAACCGGAGCAATCTGGATTCACTCCTGGTAAGTCCTCAGTAGACCGAATACTAGCACTTCCAGTAATTTTTGGAACGCCGTTGTGAGTTTAGTCGTGGGTTGCTTGCAAGCTACATCGACCTCAAGAAGGTGTTTGACTCGGTGCATCGGGAATCGTTTGTGGGAGATCCTGAGATGTAGATTAATGGCCTAATAGCAAGCCTTTATACTGAAAGTGCTGTAAAGGTGGTGGGGGCCTGTCAAACTTCTTCCCTTCTTGTCAAACAGATTGGGCAGCACGTCAGCAACACATTCCAGCCCCCTCTGTTACCCTCGCGACTTGCTCAACCACCTCCGATGCAAAGCGGAAAAGATCATGACCAGATCAAGAGGGGACCCCAAACACAGAACAAGACACACAGAATTATCATCCCTCTCACAAGCTGGCAGAACATCTAGAGGCCCTGGTGGGCCACACAATGAAGATAGCTACCACCTCTGGCAAGAAGATCAGAGACATCGTCAGGGAAAAGAGATCAACCACAACAGACCTCGCAGCCAGGTGTATAGCATACCTTGTGGTGGCTGCGATAAGGTATACATAGGTGAGACAGGACATGGCCTCCATGAACAACGTATCGACCAGCACCGCAGCCCCCTCCGTCAACACGACAGGAGTAGCGCCTTCGTTGTTCACGCCCAAATCCGACGGCCATCTCTCCGAGTGGTCCCAGGCCTCCTTTATTAAACAAGGTCTGCCCCCACGACAAAGGAAGATGGTAGAAGCGGCGTTTCATACACACAACAACTAAACACCGCATAGGAGCCACGAACCAGCCAAGGTCGCCCGCACACCTGATTACCGACGTGACCTAAACCGCCTAGTACATGTATATATACCACTATGTACTCTAGTCTTATATGCCCTGATGAACCAGTTTAAAAGCGAAAAGGCCTTCGGCATATTCGTTTTACCTATACAGAAGGACCCAAGTTACGTGTCTATAAGGCCTTGATACTGCCAGTTTTGCTCTATGGAAGCAAAACCGGACGCTATCTAGTGCCTTGGAGTCTCGTCTTGATGCCTTTTTAACAAGTCCCTTCGCCGGATCAAGGGGTACAGGACCACAAACCCACGGTTTACACCATGAGACTGGCATGGGACCTGTTACTTGCATAAACCTAACCTAACCTAGCCAACTCAGGCTATATGGTCACCTAGCTCGTATTCCTGTAGATGACCCTGTGCTGATGATTATATAAAATATGTATATATCATCATCATCATCAATAATGGTAGGCTCATGTTTTTAGCGGCATGGACCTCTCCACCTCCTCCGCAAATCAACTCGATCTTGCGCTTTTCTTTCCACTTGTACCATCGTCCCCCCCGCAAATATCTTTGATGTTGTCGCTCAGTCTTGTCTTTGGTTTTTCCTCTTCCCCTGTTTTCCTATCACCATCCCTGTCAGCAAGTTTTTCTCAAGACTCACTTCTCATCACATGACCAATAAAAATTTAGCTTCCTTTTATTCAAGATGTTCCCCAACAGCCGGTCTTTACAATTTTTTTTTCTCAGCACTTCATCATTCGTTTTCTTTTCTGTTCAGCTAATACGCAGTACTCGTCTGTAAACCCACAGTTTCAAAACTATTGACCTTTTTCTTGTCTATCTTCTTGAGCAAACCCCAAAATTCAGAACCATATGACCCCATTGGGAAAATTAATGAGTTCAATAACCTCAGCTTTGTCCTTAAGGTAATGCTTCGGTCTTTCCGATGTTATTGAGAGCAACTGTGGTGTTCTGGCAAAAGCAATTTCTTCTTTCTATTTCCGGTAAATCATCATTTTGTTAGTAAAAACAGCTCCCCAAAATAAGTGAACTCTCACATTTTCCACATCCACTCCATTGATTGTAATGTTCATCGTCGGTCATTGCCGATTGTCTTTGAATCTTCATGGTCTTAGTTTTCTTGGGATTAAGAAATAAACCAGCCTTTTCGCTTGCTTCTCTAACTTTTTTCTAGCAGCTGTTGTAGTTCAATGATATTGTGGCAATTAAAACTTATCACGGCGTATCTTAGATTGGATATTTTGGGATCCTCCAACAACTACACTTCCTTCAAATTCTTAGAGCATTTCTCATAATTATTTCCCGAATTTTATATTAAAAAGTGCGGAGACAAATGCAACCTTGTCGTACTCCTTGGTTGACCTTCGAAAACCATTCTGTTTAACCCATAAATGGTTCTTACAGCTCCTTGTTGTTGATCATACAAGGCTTTTATTAGTTGGTGATGTGTTTTTTGGGAAATTTTTTACACACACACACACACACATATGTTAATGTAGTTTATATGTTACATGTGTATGTGTACACACACACACACACAAAAAACACACACACATATATATATATTATATTAATATATATATATATATATATATATATATATATATATATATATATATATAATTTCACACATGAATATATTAAATTATATATATATAATATATTCATGTGTGTATTTAATATATATATATATTTATATATATTATATAATATTTATATATTATATATAAATATATATATATATATAAAATATATATATATATATAATATATATATATATAATATATATAATATATAATATATATATTTTTATATATATATATATATATATATATAATATATATATATATATATACACACTGAATTTTAAAATATATATATATATATATATTATA
>NW_023651336.1:0-5668 GCF_015228065.2 Penaeus monodon
ATATGGGGCCGGGGGTTGGCCGAATGGTTAGAGCTCGGACTCAAACTGTCACGCGCAATCTGATTTCGAGGTTGAGCACCGGCCGGCGCGTTGTTTCCCTTGGCAAGGAACTTCACCTCGATTGCCTGCCTAGCCAAGTGGGTGGCCAAGCCAGCTCAAGTCAGTGCCGGGTAAATAGAGATGGTGACTCGATAAAAAACACCGGCGGAAGGCAATGGCAAACCACCGTACTTAAATTGCTAAGAAAAAATCTTTGGAACCCATGATCGACAAGGCCGCGGTGGCCGAATGGTTAGAGGGTCGGACTGAAGACTGTCACGACGGCAATCTAAATTCGAGGGTTCGAGTCACCGACCGCCGCGTTGTTCCCTTGGGCAAGGAACTTCACCTTGATTGCCTACCTAGCCACTGGGTGGCCAAGCCAGCCCAAGTCAAGTGCTGGTCCCCAAGCCCGGATAAATAGAGAGAATGATTACCTAAAAAAGGTACCACCGGCACTCTCCGTGAAGGAACTGGGGACCCTACCTCGTACTCACTCCAAGAGCATCACAACAATAAAACTACAATTAAGTATCATGCTGTGACCACGGCGTCTCAGACATGAACCTACTGTTAAAAAAAAAAAAAAATATGTATGTATATATGTATGTATCATCATCATCATCATCGAGGGGCTAACGCCGACGGGGGCACATGGCCGCATCCACCCTTCGCTTCCAGCCACGAGGATCCAGGCAGCAAAAGGCCCCATCTCAAATTTCCCTCGCGCAGGTCTCATCGAGCTGCCCAGGCCATGATCTCCTGGGTGTCCCACAGGCCTCCTCCACCCAAGGGTTGTCTCACAGAGACAGGGATGGGCAGGGTCGTCCACAGGGAAATGAGCTAGGTGCCCATATAGCCTGAGTTGGCAACCCCCGGATTATGCAAATATCATGCCAGTCTCATAGTGTAACCGCTGGTTGGACACATGGTCCCCGCCAACTGTACCCCATGATCCGGGGAAGGGACTTGTTACAAAAGACATCAAGACGAGACTCCAAGACACTGGATAGCATCCAGCTTTCGCTTCCATATAGCAAAACTGACAGTATCAAGGCTTTGAAGACATGCAGCTTGGTCCTTCTGCATAGGTACCGACATCTCCAAATGCTCTTGTTGATCGAGTTCATGGGTCCTGTTGCCAGACCAATCCGCTATTGACTTCTGGCCTACAGCCCAAAGATATGGACTATGCTACCAAGGTAAAATAAAACTCTCTGTAAATTCAACGTCCTCGCCGCAAGCATGGATCGACTGAATGGTTTTCCCCTAACAGGCCCTCAAAGGCCTGAATCTTGATCCAGGAGACCTCTAGGCCTAAGGGCTTCACTTCATTGCTAAATGCATCAAGAGCCCGCCACCAGTGACTCCAAGGACTCAGAATGGATAGCTCCACACTGACTTTGACTAGTAGCTCTGCCCATTATCCAGTCCATACAGGTGTTGAAAATTGTTGGTGCAAGGGGCACAAGCCTTGCCTCACCCCTGAATTAACAGGGAAGAAGTTCGACAGACCCCCCCCCCATACTTTCAGTACCATATAAAGGCTTCTAGTGGGCCAATAATCTTGTGTCAGATGCACCGAGTCAAAAGCCTTCTTGAGGGCGATGTAGGTTGCAAGCAATCCATGACCAAACTCACGATAGCGATCCACGCTCGTATTCGGGTCTATTGTGGATTGCCAAAAGTAAATCCAGATACTTACTTTCCCGGTCTCTGATGCCTTAGTAGGTGGTTGCGGATCCATTTCAGAAAATGGGGGCGAAAACCTTTGCGGGTATGCGAGCAGTGTAATGCCACGGATTTTGCTAAAAATTTCCAACGTCCTTTTTTCCTTCCAGAGAGGGATGACCACGCCTCTCAGAGGTCGGGGGAAAGGGGTACCAGACTGCCCGAGGGCAGTAAGGACTTTTGCAGGCCCTGACCCATAGGTTCCCCCCCCAACCCCTAGCATTCGCAGGGATACACATATGCCTGCGTTTTCCCACTCTTCAGCTTGGAATTTGCCATCCTAACCTCTTTAGGGTAGGGGGTTTCCCTCGCTGATGTGGGGTCCACAGGCCTGTGAATAGTTTGCTTCAAGCTAACTTTTGGAGGGTCTACCGGGTAAACGCTCTAAAACCAGCCCAACATGATCGAGTATCCGCCCATCTGTGATCGGACTCAGTCATCGTGAGAAGGGCTTAGAGTTCAGCTTTCTCAGGGTTTGGTAGGCAGGTGAAGGTCATTTCCCAAAAATGGCCTTAACCTCCTCAGCAAATTCCGATGAACTGTTCCTTGCCCTTCTCAGCAGTGCCCGAGCCCTACGCACCATGGATCGACGCAAGACTTGATTACCATTCGCCGAGCCTTGTATATATTATATAAAATTTTAATATAAATATATATATATATATTTATATGTACTTTAACAATCTTTCCCCCTAATATCAGCTGAATAAATCCAGAGCGGATGTAGGCCCTCCCAATCTTTCCAAACTCTGCTGTCTTTATTTTTTGTTTCCCAGTCTTTGCCCCAAATGTTATTTTCTGTCATTTTGTCACGGGTCGGCCCTTGGTTTCTTTATTTTTATCATAGCTCATGTTCTTTCTTTGTCCACGTCGCCCTGTCTTTTGACATTATAACCTGCCCTTTCCCTTTTTTTTTTCCATTTTTGTCTTTTTCCCCGGACCACGTCCCCCTCTTACGTTCTCTTAGGCTGTTCCCAATCCTACCTCTCCCCCCCTTTCTGGCACTTATCAGTTTCCCTCCAGAAATTTGGGTTTGTACCCATTTTTTTGTCCATGGGTCATAACTGGGAAGAAGCCGGGTTTTAAAGGGCCTTTTTTTAAACATAATTTGAAAGGGCTTCTTTGTAAGAGTAAATGTGTTGCTGAATTTCCCTTCCCCTAGATGTGTTTGTATGAGTTGGGCCCTTATTACTTTCCACTACTCTAGGGCTTTGCCTTGTAAGTGTCTGTTTTGAATTGAACTCTGCGTTGAACAGATCATAGTTTTTCTTGTTATCATAAATCTGTAAGGCTTTTTCATCAGATCGTTTTGAGTTACTGCCATTCCATTTTCGATTCATGAAAAAAAACAATATCATTTTGCAAATTTAATTTGTTTAGGGATTCGTCTCTAATTTCAATACCCCCTTTTTGTTCCTTTTAACTTTAAATTTCCTCAAAGGGATGCTGAAAAAGTTTTAATGAGAGGGGATCCTCTGTCTGACACCTTTTTAATTGGTATTTTTTTCATTTCCCTTGGACTTTATGGTTTGTTTTCTCATCCTCGTATAATTTCCAAATTTTTAAAATATCCTCCTCTACTCCTTTTTTTCAACACCCCCATATCCTAGCTTTGTAAAAGGGTCAAAACCTTTTCTAGTCGATAATGCCCATGCCAGGGCTTTCCTAAATTTTTTTTCTTTCTTATTTAGGTGTGGTGGGGTCTGTTGTTAAAAATCCCTGCAAAAACCTCCTTTTCCCAGGTTGCGTAAAATCCAGACGGGCAAAGATCGAGTTTTTGGGGGACTTTTGTAATTTTTTTAAATGAAAGGAGGCTTAAATTTTTCGGTTTAATTTTTATATGTATTTATTATTTTATTTACATTTTTTTTTTTTTTTTACTCCCTTTTTACCCCCCCCCCTTTTTTTTTTACAAAATATTTTTTGCATTTTTTTCCCGGCTTTTGGAGTTTTTCCGGGGTTTAGAGGGCAATGTTAAAAAATTGGTAGTTTTCACTGTTGCAATTTCTCCTTTTTATTTCAAAGGCTATGCTTTTTCCCTCATCACCTGGTGTTTTCCCCTCTCTCCTGCCTTTATGCTCTTTTTTCTTTTGTTGTGATGTTAGGGATTTCCCAGTTACCGCGTCCCCTTCTATCCGTGGGTATTTATTTGGTTGTTTTGATCCCTGCTTTTTTATTTTATTATTATATGTCCTTCGCTCTGGTTTCTCCAAATTCCGAATCTCCTTTTAGCTGTCTTTATGCGGTACCCAAAACACTGTCATTTATTATTGAGTATCGAAATCCGACATATTCTCTCTTATTTTTTTTTTTATAGCTTTGTTAATTCGCTAATTCATTTTGTCTTGTTTGATGATACTTTCATGACCCCACATTTTTTCATAAGCTTTTTTTTTCTATCGAGAGCTTGCTGGAGGGTTTTCTTTATGTTCTTACCGCTTACTTCAATGGGAAATTTTTTTATTATGTCATTGGGTGTTTTTTGATTTGGTAAATGTTAAGTCTTCGTTACTGAGAACTGATCATCTGTTCGGTTTTAATCGATTTTGTCGCCTGGTCTTTAAGCTAGTGAATTTGGCTGCAGTTTTTGTTTTTGTTTAATTTTTTCTTTTCCCTTCTGAAGTGAAAATTTTTTTGGGGGCCTCTGACCATTCTATGTCCTCCCAACTTTTACTTTTTTTAAAAAATTTTTTAAAAAATTTTAATCGCCTTTGTTTGAAATTATGAAGTCAATACGTTTTAAAATGTCAGATGATCATTCCCACCCCACCCTTTTTTTAAAGAATGTTCATGATTTTGAGTGATCGAGCCTTGAAAAATCACTAGCTTTGTCCCCCTATATTTCCCTATTCCGCGATTCCCAATACGGTTTCTCCTGTCTTTTTACCCTATTTTGCATTAAAAATTTTTGTGAAATGTTTCTTTTTCTCTCTCGCTGGCAAAAAGAACATCTTTTATAAAGCTCTCTTTTCTTCATCACTGTGGCTGCAAGCGGAACAGATTTGAAAAATTTTAATTGTAACTATTTTTTTTTTTTTTTTTTCTTTTGTTACTGAAACCACTCTTTCGCTTTTACCATAAAATTCCACATTTCTTTCCTAAATGTTTTGTGAACTAAGAAACCTCCCCTCATTCCCACTTGCTAAAACCCCGGGGTTTTAAATTATGTATATATATTCATATATTGCATATATATATTTTTTTATATACATATATATATATATATATAATATATAAAATGTATTCAAAAATATAATATGCAATATATGAATATTAAAACATAAGTTAAACCCTAGGTTGCAAGTAGGAAAAGAGGGGTAGGTTTTTTATTCCAAAAATTTAGGAAAGAATATCGTGGAATTTTTTGGGATAAAGCGAAAAAGTGGCTTCAGTAACAAAAAAAAAGAAAAAAAAAAAAAAAAATAGTTAAACTTAAAAGATTTTTCAAACGTTCCAGCTTCGCCACAGTGATGAAGAAATGAGAGTTCTATAAGGTTTATTTGCCAGCGAGAGAGAAAACATTTTACAATAATTTTAAAGTCAAAATAGGGAAAAAGACAGGGGGAAAACCCTATTGGGGAACGCGGGGAATAGGCAAATATAGGGGGACAAATGCTAGTCGATTTTAAAGAAGGCTCGATCACTCAATATCATGAATACATTTTTCGAAAAAAAGGCGGGTGGCAAAGATCATTGACATTTAAAAACGATATTGACTTTTATAAATTTTAAAAAAGTGCGATATATTTTAAAAATTTTTTTAATAAAGTAAATGTTGGCAGTGACCATAAATGGTCAGAGGCCCAAAATTAAAATTTCACTTCAGAAGGGAAAAAAAACAAAATTAAAAAAAAACAAAAAATGCAGCCAAATTAGCTAGCTTGAAAACCAAGCGACA
>NW_023651337.1:0-5668 GCF_015228065.2 Penaeus monodon
TTTTATTTTATTTCCCGGGCTTCCCCTTGAACCCCGGATAAAAGATGAAGCGGAACTAAACAAGTAACCACTGGCAACTAGTTGTTTACAATTAAACACCTTTACAAAACACATTGGTTCAGTTTTACAACTTTTTTTATTTGGTTTTTCGTTAGATATATTTCTTGTACTATGTTCTTGTTTTTTTTTTGGTTTTATTATTGTGTTACGTTTTATTTACGTATTTTGTTAAAATTCCAGAACCTCCCTTGTTATGTAGATCATCTAACGAATATATCTGGTTTCTGCTTTCCAGCATTGAGAATGAAGGCTTGTGTGAACCTTCGAAACGTTGCAAATAAAGATGAGATTCTTCACGGCCGTATTGATATACCTCTTTGTGCTTATATATATATATATATGTATATATATTATATATATATATATATATATATATATATATATATATATAAGCACAACGAGGTATATCAATACGGCCGTGAAGAATCTCATCTTTATTTGCAAACGTTTCGAAGGTTCACACAAGCCTTCATTCTCAATGCTGAAAGCAGAAACCAGATAATAATTCGTTAGATGATCTACATAAACAAGGAGGTTCTGGAATTTTAAACAAAATACGTAAATAAAACGGTAGACACAATAAGTAAAAACCAAAATAATAAACAGAGAACATAGTACAAGAAATATATGCTAACTGAAAAACATAATAAGAGATAAAGTTTGTAAAACTGACCAGATTGGTTGTTTGTGGTAAAGGGTGGTTTAATGTGTAAACAAGCTAGTTGCAGTGGTTACGTTGTTTAGTTCCGGCTTCATCTTTTTGATCAGGAGGGATTCAGAGGTGATGAGGTCCTGGCGGGAAGAATGAGAGGATAAAATATTGAAATCTTTGTTCGAGAAAGGGTGTGAGTGTTTAAGTGAATGTTCTCTTATTGCCGAGAAGGATGGTTTGCTCAGCGGGAGGCCAGTTCTGAAGGACTTTCCTTTATGTTCGTAGATGCGGTGTCGCAGCCATCGTGAGGTTGACCCCACGTACCTAGCTTGGCAGCTAGGACAGGTAAATAAATATACCACATTAGAACATAAGTCAGAACTATAGTTCATAGGTTGTTTCATGAACTTTGCTATAGTATTGGTGTTACTGAAAACAAAAGTGAACTTAATCTGGGGGTAGTTATTCCGTAAGTGCTTTTAACTGTTTCCTGATTTCATAGCTTAAATCACCCAAATATGGTAGTTTAACATACTTATGGTCTCTTTTGACAGTACAGACAGTTTGCTGGTTGGAGAATTTGTTGTGCAAAAAAGTTTTTGTTATTTTATCAAAAAAACTGTAATGGGTATACATTTGTTGTAAAGAAGTTTTTTAGAAATAACAATTCTTGATGAAAGGCTGCCCAGTTACTACACAAATTGTAGGCCCTAGTGATCAGAGTTTTTATACTGTTAATTTTGTATATATATGGGGTAAAAACTGAGAAGTGTAGGCCGAGGCCAGTGAATGTTGGTTTACGGTAGATACTAGTATGAAGGTGCCGTTGTTGTTGGTGACTATGGTATCTAAAAAGGATAGTTGGTTGTTCTTTTGATTTTCACATGTAAATTTGATACTGGGGTGCTTGGAATTCAGATAAGTTAGAAAAAGATTTACGTGGGAAGGGTTGACTAAACAGCAGAAAGTGTCGTCAATGTATCGACGATAATAAAGAGGTCTGAATTCAGGCGGGCATTTTTCTAGCCAGTTTGTTCGTGATAACTTAGAAATGCCTTGGCATAGGAGGGGCCTAGAGGGGAGCCCATGGCACACCGTCTGTTTGGGTATACAGGCAATCATCAAAAGTAAAAAACTGAATGATGGGCTGTGGTTTCAAGTATTTTTTTGAAGTTAACCTTATTTAATCCAAATTTGTTCAGGGAGTAGGTGTCCAGGGTTTTAGTTATTAATTCTGTGGTCTCTTGTAGTGGTACATTTGTAAATAGTGATTCAACATCAAAACTCGCCATTATGACGGGTTGTTGGAAGTTTCAGTGATGTGATTTCTTTGGCAAAAGATGTGGAATTATCAATAGTATATTGATTAGTAGTTATGGGAGCGATGATGGGGACCAGAAATTTTGCAACATTATAATAAAAGTGCCAATTGATGAAATGATGGGTCTTAGGGGAATATTTGCCTTGTGAACTTTAGGCAGCCCATAAGTGTGCCAGGTCTGGAGCCAGAAGTCATGAGAAGGTTGTAGGTACTAACACTGATAGAGGATTAATTGTACGAAGCAATCTATTTAATTTGTCTTCCAGGTATAGTAAGTGGGTGGAAACTTCAGCTGTAATTCGTTTGAATTTTGTCGTGGTCATTGAGAATAGCCATCATCTTTTGTTTATAGTCACATTTGTTTAAGATAAACTCCACGTCCTTTGTCTGGTTTGGTAATTATTATTGTGTTGTCTTTTGTAGGGATTGTAAAGGTGACAAGAAATCCTTAGAATCATGAGTTTGCCTTGACTGCTGCGAGAATTTTCTAAAAGTGCTGTTGGCTATAGTTGTGATGTTATTTGTTACAATTATTGAAGTTGTTGTTATAAATATCACAATTTTTTATGGTGTTACAAAGTTTCTCAAAGTACAGATAGAATCTATGAAAAGGAATTTTGGTTGGGGGTAGGCAGTAGTCTAAGCCATAGGCTAGTACATCTTTTTGTTCTTCAGTTAAAACTTTGTTAGAAAGGTTAAAAATTACTTTGTTCTTGTCCACTTTTTTCTTTGCATCAATGCCTAGGTTTAAAAGTTTTTTGTTGTGTACAATGTCCACTTTACGTAGTTTGTTATCCACATTGCCCTTAATTAATCTGGAAATGCAAATGAAATCTATAGGAGATAGGGTGGATTTCAACAGTGATAGGTCATTATTAAGCTCCTTACTGGTAGCAGTCTCCTTTCTCATTTGTCTATTAATCTCACGGTTAAGGAGTTGGAAGCACCATGAACGATATATTTCGGTGTATACAAACATAGGATTGTGAACCCGGAAGTTGACAAAGTTCGGGATTACACGATAGTCTTTACATAGTTTAAGGAATCGGATGTCTTTCTGTAGCTTCTTCTCGCGGAAGGAGAGTTTCTCGGTCCTCCTGAAGGTGTTGAGTGCCGTTTTGCCATATTTCTTTCTGATGTATTCCGTAATGGGTTTGCCACTCAGGCGTCGAATTGCAAGCACAAAGAGGTATATCAATACGGCCATGAAGAATCTCATCTTTATTTGCAAACGTTTCGAAGGTTCACACAAGCCTTCATTCTCAATGCTGAAAGCAGAAACCAGATAATAATTCGTTAGATGATCTACATAAACAAGGGAGGTTCTGGAATTTTAACAAAATACGTAAATAAAACGGTAGACACAATAAGTAAAACCAAAATAATAAACAGAGAACATAGTACAAGAAATATATGCTAACTGAAAAACATAATAAGAGATAAAGTATGTAAAACTGACCAGATTGGTTGTTTGTGGTAAAGGGTGGTTAATGTGTAAACAAGCTAGTTGCAGTGGTTACGTTGTTTAGTTCCGGCTTCATCTTTTTGATCAGGAGGGATTCAGAGGTGATGAGGTCCTGGCGGGAAGAATGAGAGGATAAAATATTGAAATCTTTGTTCGAGAAAGGGTGTGAGTGTTCAAGTGAATGTTCTCTTATTGCCGAGAAGGATGGTTTGCTCAGCGGGAGGCCAGTTCTGAAGGACTTTCCTTTATGTTCGTAGATGCGGTGTCGCAGCCATCGTGAGGTTGACCCCACGTACCTAGCTTGGCAGCTAGGACAGGTAAATAAATATACCACATTAGAACATAAGTCAGAACTATAGTTCATAGTTGTTTCATGAACTTTGCTATAGTATTGGTGTTACTGAAAACAAAAGTGAACTTAATCTGGGGGTAGTTATTCCGTAAGAGTGTTTTTAAATGTTCCTGATTTCATAGCTTAAATCACCCAAATATGGTAGTTTAACATACTTATGGTCTCTTTTGACAGTACAGACAGTTTGCTGGTTGGAAAATTTGTGTGCAAAAAAGTTTTTGTTATTTTATCAAACAACTGTAATGGGTATCCATTTGTTGTAAAGAAGTTTTTTAGAAATAACAATTCTTGATGAAAGGCTGCCCAGTTACTACACAAATTGTAGGCCCTAGTGATCAGAGTTTTTATACTGTTAATTTTGTATATATATGGGGTAAAACTGAGGAAGTGTAGGCCGAGGCCAGTGAATGTTGGTTTACGGTAGATACTAGTATGGAAGGTGCCGTTGTTGTTGGTAACCATAGTATCTAAAAAGGATAGTTGGTTGTTCTTTTGCACTTCACATGTAAAATTGATACTGGGGTGTTTGGAATTCAGATAAGTTAGAAAAAGATTTACGTGGGAAGGGTGACTAAACAGCAGGAAAGTGTCGTCAATGTATCGACGATAATAAAGAGGTCTGAATTCAGGCGGGCATTTTCTAGCCAGTTTTGTTCGTGATAACTTAGAAATGCATTGGCATAGGAGGGGCCTAGAGGGGAGCCCATGGCTACACCGTCTGTTTGGGTATACAGGCAATCATCAAAAGTAAAAACTGTACTATGTTCTCTGTTTATTATTTTGGTTTTACTTATTGTGTCTACCGTTTTATTTACGTATTTTGTTAAAATTCCAGAACCTCCCTTGTTTATGTAGATCATCTAACGAATTATTATCTGGTTTCTGCTTTCAGCATTGAGAATGAAGGCTTGTGTGAACCTTCGAAACGTTTGCAAATAAAGATGAGATTCTTCACGGCCGTATTGATATACCTCTTGTGCTTTCAATTCGACGCCTGAGTGGCAACCCATTACGGTATATATTATATATATATATATATATATATATTATATATAAAATATATATATATATATATATATAATATAAATTTTTATATATATATATATATATATATATATATATATATATATATATATATAATATATATATGGTGTTCATGGGGTGTGTAATATATATATATGTGTGTTGTGTGTGTGTTGTGTGTGTGTGTGTGTGTGTCTGTGTGTATTTTGTGCGTGCGTGTGTGTGTGTGTATGTGTGTGTGTGTGTGTGTGTGTGTGTGTGTGTGTGTGTATGTGTGTGCGTGTGTGTGTGTGCATTACATACATCAACACACCACCCCACACACAAACACACCCACACACACACACACACAAAACACACCACAAAACACCACATATATATATGTATGTATATATATATATATATATATATATATATATATATATGAATATATATACAACTATTTTTATTTATATATATATACATGTGGATACATATATATATACATACATATATATATGTATGGATGGATGTATGCATCATTATCAATAACGGTATGCTCATATCTGAGCAGCCGTGGACCTCTCCACCATCCTTCGCCACTAAACTCGATCTTACGCTTTTCTTTCACTTGTACCATCGACAGCCCCCAAATATCTTTGATGTTGTCGCTCAGTCTTGTCCTTCGGTTTGCCTCTTCCTCTCTTTCCTATCACCATCCTGTCAGCAAGTCTTTCTCAATACTTTTACTTTCATCACATGACAATAAACTTTATTTCCCTTCGTTTTTTTTAAGCCCTGTTTTTAAAACAAGCC
>NW_023651338.1:0-5666 GCF_015228065.2 Penaeus monodon
AATAATAATAAAATATTATTTTAATTAATATATAAAAAATTTTATATATATTTTATAATAAGTATTTTATATATATAATTAATATATATTCATATAATAAATATATATATTTTATATAAAATATAATATAATATATCTATATATTATATTTTTTTAAAATTTATAAATTATATTATGTTTTATTTTTAAAATTAAAAAATTGTTTTAATATATAATATAATATATAAATAAATTATATATAATTTTTTAAATCACACACACACCCCCCAACCCCCAACCACACACACCAACACACACACACCACACCAACACAACACCCACCAAAAACACACACCCCCACACACCCCAAATATTAAATATATTTTATTTTAAAATTTATATTAAATATATATATATAATATTATATAATTATATTTTAAATTATTATATAAATAAAAAGTTTTAACTAATATATAATATATATATATATATTTTTAAAATTTATTTATATCTATATATTTATACCCTATTTTTAAATATTTCTATTATAAAATAATATATATTATATTTTAATATATATATATAATATTTTATATACACTTTGCATGTAAATATGTATACCTATATAATATATATAAAATTATTATATAATTTAATTTTTATATTTATTTATATTTATTTTTTATATTATATTTTATATTTTTTATATTTTTATATGTTATATTATATTTTATATTATATATATATATATAATTATTTATATATACTATATACACACATTGCATGTAAATTGTATACTAAATTATTATATATATAATATATAATATATATATATATATATTAAAATATTATATATAGATATGGATAAGATATATAAAAAAATTATAATATATATATATTTTAATAATATATATATATAAAAAATATAGGTTACACGACACCATAACACACAAAAACACACCACACCCCACACACACCCCACACAAAACACCACACACACACACACACACACCAACACACACACCCCCCAAATACACACACACACACACACACACCATATATGTAACATATAAATTATAATATATCATATATATATAATATATATATATATAGAGAGAGAGAGGGGGGGAGAGGGGAGAGAGAGAGAGAAGAGAGAAGAGAGAGGAGAGAGAGAGAGAGAGAGAGAGAGAGAGAAGGCCGGGTAACCGGGGGGTTGACATCGGCCAAGACTGCACGACGGAAATCTGAGTTCGGGGGTTTCGAGTCACGGGCGGCGGTTTTTCCCCTTCACCTCGTTGCCTACCCAGCCCCTGGGTGGGCAAGACACCAAATGGCCGTTCCCGGGCCCGGGGGAGTGGAGAAGGTTGGGGCAGGAGGGGACCCGGCCATGAAAGATACTGCCCCAACCCAAAACATCATGGCGATCCCATATAAAATGGAAAAAAGTAAGAAATTATATATATAATATATATATATATAATATTATTGATATATATAATTAATTTTATTTTATTTTAAATTATATTATAAAAAAAAATATGTAACAAATATACATTTATATATTTTATATTATATATATAATATATATATATTTTAAAATTTTTATAATAAATAATGGCAACACTGACACAATCACACACACCACACCACACACACAACCACACACACACACACCACCACATACCACCACACAACACACACACACACACACAACAACACACTATATAATATAAAATAATAAATATTTTAAAAATATAAAAAATTATTATTATAAATAATTATAACATATGCATGTAAATATTATACCTATATATATATATTATATAAAATTATAAATTTATAAATTTTTATATATATATAAATATTTTATATATCATTATATATATATATATATATATATATATTATATATATATATATTTTATTAAGGAGAGAGAGAGGAGAAGAGAGAGAGGAAAAGAGAGAGAGAGAGAGAGAGAGAGAAGAGGAGAGAGAGAGAGAGAGAGAGAGAAAGGGGCCGGAAACCGAGTGGTTGAGCTCGGACTCAAGACGTCACGACGGCAATCTGAGTTCGGGGTTCGAGTCACCGCTGGCGCGTTTTTTCCCCTTCACCTCGATTTTTCCACCCGCCATGGGTGGCAAGACAGCCTAAGTAGGTGCCGTTCCCGGGGCCCGGGGGAGTGGAGAAGGTTGGCGTCAGAGGGCACCGGCCATGAAAAAGATTCTGCCAGAAACCAATCACAGGCGACCCCTATAAAAAAAGAATAAAGCAAGAAAAGAATATTTATATATACATATATATATATTATATTAATATATATTAATATATATATATATATGTTATATATATATATTTAATATATATATATATATATAAATATATATATATAAAATATAATATTATATATAAAATATATATATATATATTGCATTTAAGAGCAAAAAGATATAATAGATGAAAATATTATATAGATGCATAATATATATAATATAATATATATATATATATATATAATAATATATATATATTAAAAATATATTATATATAAAATATATATATATCATTATTATATATATATATATATAATTTTATAATATATAATAGTATATATATTTTATTTCTTTTTTTGCTTTTTTTCCCTTTTATATGGGATCGCCCTGAGGTTGGTTCTGGCAGATACTTTTCATGGCCGGGGTGCCCTTCCCGACGCCCCAAACCCCTTTTCCCCCTCACCCCGGGCCCGGGGAAAGGCACCCACTTTGGCGTCTTTCCCCCCGTGGCTAGGTAGGGTCGAGGGGAGGGGAAAAACGCGCCAGCCGGGACTCGAACCCCCGAACTCAATTTCCCCCGTGACATTTTTGAGGGCCCATGCTCAACCCTCGGTTTTCCCGGCCCTCTCCTCTCTCTCTCTCCTCTCTCTCCCCTCTCTCTCTCTCTCTCTCTCTCTTCCCCTTCTCTCTCTCTCCTTTCCCCTTCTCTCTCTCTCTCCCCTTTATATATTATATATTATAATATATTTTAATATATTTTATATAATAATATATATATTATGTTATATAGGTATACATATTTCCCTGAATATGTGGTATATATGTATATATATATAAAAATATATATATTAAAATATATATATATAATATATATTATGTTTTATATTTTATAAAATATAAAATATATATATTATATATATATAATATATATATATATATATAAGATATTTTAGGTTTTACCATATTTACCTGCAAAAGGGGATATAAAAATATATATTATATATTATATATTTTAAAATATAATATTAAAATTTTAATTTTTAAATTTCATATATATTAAAATAAAAGGTATACATATTTACATGCAATGTTTATTTTAATATATATATATATATTATAATATTTTATATATATATATATATTATATATATTATATATATATAAAATATATGTGTGGTGTGGGGTTTGGGGTGTGTTGGGGTGTGTGTGTGTGTATGTGGTGTGGTGTGTGTGTGGTTTGTGGTGTGTGTGTGTGTCGTGTGTGTGTATGTGTGTCAGTGAGCCTATATATTTTATATATATATATATATATATATATTTATATAATAAATATTTAATAATATAATATATATATATGTATATATGTATATTTTAAGGGATACATATTTATATATTTTTTATAAAATATATATAATTTTAAATATATTAAAATATATATATATATTATATATATTTTATATATATATATAAAATTTCTTAGCTTTATTCCCTTTTTTTTGGGGCGCCCTGATGATTTGGTTCTGGCAGATATCCCTTTTTTTTTTTATGGCCCGGGTGCCCCTTTCCCGACGCCAACCCTTTTCCCCCTCACCCCGGGCCCCGGGAAAGGCACCACTTGGCTTTTTCTTGGGCCCCCCCAGTGGGTAGGGGGGGCCCAAACGAGGTTGGGAAGGGGAAAAACGCGCCAGCCAGTGACCGAACCCCCGAACTCAGATTGCCGTCCTGAAGTCTGAGTCCCAGGCTTTAAACCCCCGGTTACCGGGCCTCTCTTTTCTCTCTCTCTCTCTCTCTCTCTCTCTTTTCCCCCTTTTCCCCCTCTCTCCTCCTCTCTCTCTTCTCTCTCTTCTCTCTCTCTCTTATATATATATATATTATATATATGTTTTATATATATATATATTTTAATGTTAACATATATGTGGTGTGTTTGTGTGTGTGTGTGTATTGGGGTTGTGTGTGTGTGGGGTTGTGTGTGTGTGTTGTGTGTGTGGGTTTTGTGTGTGTTTTGTGGGTGTTTGTGTGTGTGTGTGTGTGTGTATCTGTGTCGTGTATACCTTTTAATATTTTTTTTTAAATTTTTAAATTAAAAAAAAATAAATTTTTATTTATAAAAATATTATATAACTATATTATATATATATATAATATTATATATCTTTTATTAGATTATATATTTCCGATATTTTTAATTATATATATATAATATTTTTATATATATATAAAATATATATATTATTCAATTTACTATATGTTTTATAAAAAAATATTTATATTTTTTCTAAAATATATTATATATATATATTTTTTTTTATATATATTATTATATATATTATATATATATATATATATATATATATGGGGGGGGGACCCTACCACGTACATCATCACACATGAAAACTACAATGAAGTATCATGCTTTGACCACGGCCGCTCAAACATGAGCCTATACCGTTGAAAAAAAAAAAAAAAAAAAAAAAAAACATACACATATATATGTATACACTGACATACATTAAAAAAAAAATATAATATATAAATATATATATATATATATATATATATATATATATATATATAATATATATAATACAATATATATATAGATAGATAGATAGATAACAATATATATGTATATATACATTTTATTTATAAATATATACATATATTAATATATAATATATATATATAATATAATCTGTGTGGTGTGTGTATATAGGTATATATTTTATATATATATATTTATATATATATATATATATATTATATAATATATTATATATAATATATATTATATATATATATATAATATATACATATACATACATACATACACACACAATATTTAAAACAATGTTAGTATTCTCTCTTTCTTTTTCTCTCTCTCTCTCTCTCTCTCTCTCTCTCTCTCTCTCTCTCTCTCTCCCATATGTGTGATTTACATAACACGACTGTAATAATGAATTTTTTTAATACAGAATCCCTGAAGTCCCTTTCCCCTTGGAAATAAAAAAAACGAGGTAGACAAATGAAGCAAAACAAGAATTTATTTTTAAAGGCTGTCAAATAAACCGGTAACCGAGAATTCAAGAATAGCTTCCCTACGTTATGTTATTGCTGTAAGGCGAGTGAAGTGAAATTCTCCCTTTGGCGATAAAGAATTGGTTTTACGGAGAGAGAGGAGAGAGAGAGGAGAGAGAGAGAGAGGAGAGAGAGAGAGGGGAGAGAGAGGGAGAGAGGAGAGAGAGAGAGAGGGGAGAGAGAGAGAGAGAGAGGGGGAGAAATGAAATGATTAAGAGTATTAAAAAGCAATAAATAAAATAAAAAGCAAAACAATACTAGCGAGGCATGCATATTTTGTGTGTTATATGAAACATGAATGTTTGATTATTACAAGCTCTGAGTATATTAAATCTATGA
>NW_023651340.1:0-5664 GCF_015228065.2 Penaeus monodon
AATTTTTTTTTTTTTCCCCCAAAAGGAAATAATCAAAATCCCAAAAAAAATTGCAGTAGTGCGCGTCTAATGTATATTATATATAGTTCTACAAAGAATCATTCACAAGACCTTTATAAACCTTCTGAAGCTTTATATTCTTCCAAGGTCCACTTTGAGATTACTGAAGACAAAGGGCTCAGCGCAGTGTACGGGAGGAAAAGGGCTTAGATTCACACTGTGTGACTAGGCCACTGTAATCTTTACATGCTAAAAATTTATGTCTTTAATATTCAGATTTCCCGGATTGGGAACCCAGATTATATGTTTTGTCACGTTATCGATGGGATGGTGACTTCGCGTCTGAGGCATTTCGACATGTTAGTGCTTTATTGAAGGGTCTTGTGCTATAATTTTCCACCGTGGTGTGTGTGTGTGTGTGTGTGTGTGTGTGTGTGTGTGTGTGGGTGTGTGGGGGTGGTGTTTGTGTGGGGTGTGTGTGTGTGTGTGGGGTTGTGGGGCGTGCGTGTGTCTGTGTGTGTGGTGTTTTTTGTTGTGTTTTTTTTTTTTTTTTGTGTGAGTGAGAGAGAGAGAGAGAGAGAGAGAGAGAGAGAGAGAGAGAGAGAGAGAGAGAGGAGAGAGAGAGCGAGAGAGAGAGAGAGAAAAGAGAGAGAGAGAGAGAGAGAGGGGTGTATGTGTGTGTGTGTGTGTGTGTGTGTGTTGTGTGTTGTGTGGTGTGTGTGTGTGTTTTGTGCGTGCGGCTGCGTGCTTTGCGTGCGTGCGTGCGTGCTTTGGTGTGTGTGTGTGGTGTGTGTGTGTGTGTGCGTGCGTTCGTGTTGTGTGTGTGTGTGCGTTCGTGCGTGTGTGCTTATAGATATAAAAGTTAGAGTTAGAAAAAGTGTTATATATAAAAAAAAAACAGATAATAATCCTTTTCCATCTCTCCCAAATGCCTGTATACAAGGTCCGAATTTGGGATAATATATTTTTTTGTATGTGGCCCCATCCGAGAAAAAATAAAAAATAAAAAGACATAAAGATATCTCTAGTCAACAAACATGTCTCATAAGGTCCAGACGCGGGCTCCATAAACCACATCCTAAGCGCAAAGGAGGTACTCTTACACGGGGAAATTGCATTAGGCCGCAGGTCTCGCACATGTGCCAAGGTTGTGAGTCTTGCAGACGACACTGTGGGTCCGAAGAGCCTGCAGATGGCAAAACTGTGGCTTGTTAATGACATTAAAAAGGTTTCCCTCGTAAAGTGAAGCTGACGTCGGTGCGTGAGGAGGTTTGAAAAGAGGGGTAATGACTTGCTAATCTTGCTTGTGAGTTAACGATTTCGAATGAGCTTTGAAACTTAGTGCTTGCTGGGTAGAATTCCAATGTGTATGGATGGTGTCATCTGCTTCAAACACCGCATTTACCATCATGGGTTTTAAACCTTTCTAATAAATATCTACCTAGTGCTTCTACGTGTAGATGAACTGCAAAATACTGAGTTTTTACGAATTGTTTAACAAAAATGTGGGGCGTTTACACTACGTAGAAAAGTAAAGAAAGTAAAAATGAAGTTGTTTTTTATATGATCTGACACCATCTACGTCATGGCCGTTTGTAAAAATAATGACTAACAATGAATGACTCATCATGTTAGATATTAACAGTGCGTGATATGACGGGTGCTATAGTGACTACAATATTTACGCCTAGTAAAAATAAATGCTAGTAGCGGGATTAACACTCACAGGATTAATATGATGAAAACATATACAAATTTTAACTAGAACGACATTATCAGCTGTGAAAAACCGACAAGTTCACGATCATTGTAATTTTCCTTTTATTATAAATTCGCTGTAAACATGGGTTTTAATTTGGAATGTATTAGCCCGAAGGTTATAAAGGATCTTGTGGCTCTAAAAAGTAGTAAACTTGAGATGAAAAAAGACAAACTGTTCAAAAAAGCAGCTTACCAGCCCCGGCCTTCGGGGTACCCAGATACCAAAAAGACAAAAATTATTATGGCCCGACATCTTACTATTAGGCCTATTGCACACTACATTTTGCAAAGTTATGATGAAACGGGGCATTCATATAATTAAAAAGCATAAAAACTCGCCTTACTTCCCGGGGAAGGATTTAAACACTTTTTCTAACAAGGCCGCCGTCGGTATTGAAAGACGAGATAACAAACACATACAACACAGTCTATGTGTTTATGTAACATAAATTAATTTATTATATATTTTATATATAATAATATTATTTTATATTATATATATATATATATGTTGATGGGTGGGGTGTGTGGTGTGTGTGTGTTTTGTTGTTGTGTGTGTGTATTGTGGGGGGGGGGGGGGGGGGGGGGGGTATGTGTGTTATTGTGTATGTGTGTGTGGTATAATATATACATATATACATTTATTATATATATTAATATTTTTATATTTTAATATAAATTATACATATATATAAAACTGTATAACTATCATTTCATTATAATATATATATATATATATATTATATATTTTATTATATATATATAATATCTTATTATATATTATTTTAATTTACAATAAAATATATATTATATATATATAATATAATTTTATTATATATATTTATATATATATGTTATATACATTTATAATAATATTATATATATTTTTATATTATATTTTTATATTTTTAAAATATATATAATATTATAACCCTATAGCCTATTTTGTTAGAAAATTTTTATTATATATAATATAATATAATTTATAAAAAAAAAAAAAATTATATATATAATTTTTAATTTTTTATATAAAATAAACGATAATGCATTTAGTTGAAAGTTTTTATATATTATATTTTTTTTTTTATATATATATTATTATATTTTTTTATATATTTATAAAATTTTATAATTAATATTAATCTATCATTCTACCCTCTAATTTTCCCTATTTATTAATATATATTTTTATATATATATATAAAAATATTTTATATTTAAAAATATATTTTTATTTTTTTTCATTTTTATTGTAAAATTAATAAAATTATAAATATATTTAAACGTCCCCCTCTCCCTCTCCCCACTCCCTCTTCTCCTCTCTCGCCTCCCTCTCTCTCCTCTCCTCTCCTCTACTCTCTCTCTCTCCTCTCCTCTCTTATATAATATTTTTATATATATATATATTATATAATTTAAAAATTTATAAATTTTAATAATTAATAAATATATTTTATATATAATTTATATTTGTATTATTAATATTTTATTATATAATAAAACTAAAAAAAATATAACAAAAATAAAAAAAAAATATATATAATATATAATATATATAAAATTTTTTATATAAATTATAATTATTATTAAATAGAAAACAACACCACACACACACAACACAAAAAAAACAAAAACACACCACAACAACACAAAAAAAAATATATATATATAATTATATATATATATATATATATATTATAATAAATTTTTAATTTTTAATTTTTTAACAATATATGTATATATATTTATTTATTTATTATGTATAAAATTTAAAAAAAAAAAAAAAAAAACACACCACACCCACATAATATATATATAATATATATAATATTTTATATATATATATATATTATATATATTATTTTTTTTTCAACATTAATTTAAAATATTATATATTATATATTAAAAATATTATATATATAAAATATAATATATATATATATATAATATAAAATAAAAAAAAATATATTTTAATATATATATATTATATATATATTATAATATATATTATAATATAAATTTAAATTGTGGGTGTTGGTGTAGGGGTGTTGGGTGGGGGTTTTGTTGGTGTTTGTTGGTAAAGAGAAATTACATAAATTAATTTTATATATAAAAAAAATAATTTTTAATAACTTTAATTTTAATATTATTTTAATAAAAATATAAATTAAAGAAGGAAAAAATTAATTAATATTAAAATTTTTATTTAAATAATTAAATAAAAATAAAACACCCCAAAAACCCCAAAAAAACCCAAAAACCCCCAAAAAAAAAAAAAAAAAAGGAAAAAAAAAAAAAGAAACAAAAAAAAAAAAAATATAAAAAAAAATAAAATAAAAAAAATTATTCATAAAAAAAAATCCTTTAAAAATATTTAAAAAAAAAAAAATTCCAATAAAAAAATTTTTATTCCAACCAAAAAAAAAAATTTATTAATTTTGTTTTGGGGCCCCTTTTTTTTTGGTTTGTTTTAAATGTTTTTTTGTGGGGGTTTTTTTTAAAAAGGGGGGTTAAAGCTAAAAAAATTTTTTAAAAATATATTTTAAAAAAATACCATATTTTTAAAAAAAATAATATTATAAAAATTTATAAATTTTAAAATTTTAATTAAATTTTAAAAAAAAAATAAAATATATATTAAAAAAATATTTAAAAAAAAATTTAAAAAAAAAAAAAAAAAAAAAAAAAAAAAAATTTTTTTTATTTATTAAAAAATTTAATATAATTTTAAACTTTTTTTATATAATTTATTATTATATATAATATTTCTATTTGGGGTCCCTCACCCCAATATTTATTCACAAGGAAACCCCCTTTCCCCCTCTTGTTGCAGTTGATGTTCCTTTTTTCCCAACACTCTCCTACAGATTTGGTTTGAGGATGATTAAAATTCCTTTTGCAGAAAATTCACCCAAACAGCCCCCCTGTGGACTCCCAACAAAACCCCATGCTCGCGAGAGTGCCAACTTTGGTTTTTTGAGGGGGGTTTTTTGGCCCCTAGTGGCACGGGCCCGGGCCCAGTGCCTGTTTTTATTTTGGGGGCCTTTTTGGGCTTGTTTTTTTTAAATATTATTTAAGTGCCCCTTTTTTTTTTTCCCTTTTTTAAACCTAAAATACCCTTTCGCCCCTGTGATTTTTCCCCTATATTGGTTTTGCACTTCCTTTTGTTTTTTCCTTTTTTCAAATTTTAAACTGTTTTTTTATTTTTTTTATCTGCTTTTTTTTTTCCTATTCCTTTCCCTTTCCCCTTTCCCCTTTTTTTCCCCCTCCATTTCCTTTCCCTTTTTATGCCTTACTTTTCCCTTTTGCCCCCCTACCATCGTTCCTTTTCGGTGCACCTCCCCCTTGTTTTCCTTTTTTTTTTTTCTCCTTTTCCTTCTCTCTCTCCTCCATTCTTCCACCTTTTCTTTGTTCTTTCCCCCACCTCCCATACTTTTTTTCTTTACTGTCAATCTTCCCCCCTTTTTTTTTTACATATTTTTTAAAGTAATTTCTGGTTTTAGAAAACTCCCGGGAATGCGAAGTGTATTTCTTCTTTCAGGGGTTTTTCGTATTTGCTCCCTTTATGTTAGGGAAAAAGGCCCCCGACCTAGCGTTGAAAAACACCTCCCCCAGGAAGGGCCCTTTTACCCCCAACTCAGGTGGCCCCTTCTCTCCTCGCCTCGGAGGGATGCAAAACCCCTTCACCTTCGCCAATGGCGCTGACACCTCCTCGTCCCCCCATCCCGGCCAGGTGGAAGCCCGAAGGGCCCCAGCAACCCCATGCCCCCTTTAGGGCCAAAACATACACCGCACTCACAGAATTTGGGGTTTTGGGGTATTATTAATATATATATAAATATATAACTATATATATAAAATTTATAAAAAATATGATATTTTAAATAAAATATATAATAAAAA
>NW_023651341.1:0-5664 GCF_015228065.2 Penaeus monodon
TTTAAACTCTGGCACCTCTTAGCATGGTTATGGGACAAGGTGCGAAAGATCGCTGGAAAGAGTACATCCATGTCTCGACCTGCTTTGAAGATAGATGGCAAAATCCTCACAGACAAAAAAGATGTTGCTAATGAGCTAGCTAAACCCATGGCAGAGATCTCCTCTAGAGCATCTTACACTCCCCGATTCTGCACTCTTCGGGCTAAACAGGAACAACGTCCAGTGTTGTTCTTCAGTAGGACTGCAGTAGAACTTTCATACAATTTGCCATTTTTGCACATAGAGATGTACTTAGCAGCTCTGCCGTAAAAAACTGCCCCAGGAAGTGATGATATCCCATATCAAATGATATCTCACTTACCAGAGAGCTCCCAGAAAGTTCCTGTTAGACCTATTCAATAGGATCTATAGGGAGGGCACAGTGCCATCCCCCATGGAAAAGAGGATATAATCATTTCTGTCCCTAAACCTTGCAAGGATGCATCCCACACCAGGAAAATTAAAGACTAATTTCTTGTACCAGCTGCATCTGCAAACTAAATGGAGAAAAATGGTAAATTTTCAGGTTGACATGGCTGTTGGAAAAAAGGAAAAAAATGCTGACCCCATATTTAATTTGTTTTAGAAAAATTGAGATCGACCAAAAGACCCCACTTTGTGAGGATGGAAACTGCTATCTGCTATACATAATTCCTTTGGCCATAGCCATGTCACATGTTTAGCAGTCTTCTTTGACCTTGAAAAAGGCTTATGAATACTACTTGGAAAGCATGGCATACTCATGAAGCTGTATGACATTGGTTTAAGAGGAGCATTACCTACCTTCATACAAAGCTTCCTTACTAACAGGAAGTTTAGAGTTCGGGTTGGAAATAGTTTCTCTAATCTGGAAGATCAGCTGTAAGGGATCCCACAAAGGAGTGTCTTAAGTGTGACCCTGTTTGCCATTGCTATAAATGATGACATCGTTCCATGTGCTGCCTCATGTAATCTGTATGTGGATGCCTTTACACCGTACTGCTCAGGAGGAAGCTTACAGGATATGCAAGGACACATGCAGACTACAATAAATCATGTACAGTGGGGAACATATCATGGGTTTAAATTTTCCACAAGCAAGACCATGGCTATACATTTTCACAAACGAGAAAAGTTCTTTCCTTCCCTCTATTTAGGAGCAAACCCACTGCAATTTGTCCAAGAGGTGAAGTACTTGGGTCTTATTTTTGACTCAAGGCTTAAATGGGTGGCCCACATCAAAAAGTTAAAAGTGAAGGCTACAAAAGCGCTTAGTATTTTGCTGGTTCTTTCATATCTATCTTGGGGTGCAGCCTGCACAATGCTTCTGTGGCTTGACTATGGATGTGAAGCTTATTCATCTGCACTTCCACCGTTCACGTATGCAGAGAGTGGAGAATCACCTCTTTCATTACACTGGGACACGAGACTACAAAGGATACCGGGATCTCCTACATCCAGATTGGTTTTCAACCCTCTTGAGGATAGCCGATTCTATGGTAGGAGAATGAGGAATCTTGTGGAAGATCTTAATTTAAATTTCACTAAGGTTCTGTCCACTGGAATTCCCCAGTTTCCCCCTTGGACTAATCACGTCGAGCTGGATTTGGTCGGAATTGAGAAAGGGGAAATATGTGAAGCAGAAGTCAGAGAGAAATTTCTTCAGCACATTTCTAAGTACCAAGGATCAGATGCAATATATACAGATGGTTCGAAATCTGAAAATGGTGTGGGCTATGCAGCAGTGAGCAGAAGGAAGAATGTATCTGGCAGTCTTTCTCTAGCAGCCTCGATCTTCACTGCAGAGTTACATGCCATCCTTGCAGCAGTTAAGATGACTAGAAATCTTACGAACCATTCTATTGTAATATATTGTAACTCTCGTAGTACCTTGCAAGTAGTGAAGAACTGATATCAACACGTAAAAAGATAACTATGTTGGGTGACAGTGCATGTTGGCATCAGTGGGAATGAGCAAGCTGATCAGAAGGCCAAGGCAAATGCCGCTCAGCCCTGTGATAATCCTCTCCTCTCCCTCTCCCACACAGCGACCTGAAACTTAACATCAGGGGTTGTCTTCGCGACAAATGGAAGGAACAATGGAGGCATACCTCAAGAAACAAACTGCGTGAGATTAGAGAGGACCTTGGCAGTTGGGTGACCAGATCCATCACAACCGAAAAGTAGTTGTATTAACAAGACTAAGAATCGGGCACACAAGACCGACTCATGGGCCGAGGAGGGCTAAAAGTGAAAGCACTTTGTCAGGAATACCAAGAGCCATTAACGGTCGCACATGTAGTGGAAAGATGTGCAACATTCTCAGACCAAACACGTACGTACTTGTCTCACACTTGTCTGAACGATGTACTGGGGAGGATTTTGACATAGGTCTTATTAGTTTCCTTAGGGAGACTAATATTTCCAATACAGTTTAATTATGCATAATATTTATGCAATAATTTTATACATTTAGAGCATAATATTTATGCTTTAATTTATAATATATTATTTGTTATTTATAAGATATTTATTGATAGATTTTTAAAGTTTTAGATATTTAAATATTTCTATCTAACAAGGTATTCGCCGCTAATGACCTTAGCTGTTGACGCGGCAGATAATTTAAAATAATCAATCAATCTTATCGCCCGTTAGGGGGAGGTAGGAGTGATGGCTAGTGATAAGAATGACTACTAGTATCTTTTTTCCGCAGTTATTAAGAAACGTACTTGCTACTCATTGCTTAAAAGTTGGCAGTAACTGCGCAAGAATTGGAATATTGCAACAGTGTATGGCAAAGTCGCCGTCCTATGTGTCCTGAGAAACAAACTTAGGAAAAGCATTCCATGTCTAATAGTGAGGAGGATGCTCTCACACTCCAAGGCAGTGCACAAAATAATTATACATAGATTTAAGAAGGAATTAAATTATCTACAAACTTGCAAAGGGTTTAAAGAAAACTGACACTTTCTCGACTTCTGTGTGTATATGTGGATGTGGGTAGTGAGTGTGCGTTTCACTGTCACGGAAAGCCTGATAAGTTGATGGTCATACCACATCGTTGGATCCTTATCGAAGGGAGATACATTGCCTGAGGTGTATTGTCACTTTTTCAGCTTATGAAAAAATATGTCCTAATTACTTTCACAAATGTTCGTAAGTAGTATATGACATTTGATATAAGCATACTTATATCCTTAAGTGAAATTATGGATAAAAAAAAAAATGTGTGAAATGAAGATTTTAAAAAATCAACCTATTTCCCAAGACTCTCCGAGTCTTGAGAAATAGGCTTTATATTTCTATATGCACACACACACACATATGTATAATGTATACAAGCACACACAGTCGCAAACACACACATATATGTGTGTGTGAGTCTATATATATATATATATATATATATATATATATATATTCATAAAAAAAAATATATATATATATATTCATACATACATACATACATACACATATACATGCACATACATACACATACATATATACATACATACATACATACATACATATACATACATACATACATAAATGCATGCCCACACACACTGAAATGTATATGTGTGAGTTATTCTAATATATATATCCATTAATAAGATAGTTCACATCAAAACACGCATGTTCTCAATGACAATATCTGATCATGTCGTGCGCGACTTTTGGGTCTCCAATTTGGCCGGGTGCCGCTCCTTCGTCGCTTAATGGTACATTTGTTGTGTTCATTAATTACAACGTCCCCCAGGCTCATTAAAAGGGTGTAAATGAGGTCACTGCCACACCCGATTGGTACGTTCGGGAACGAGTGTATGTTGTAATGTTAGAGGAATTGTGGAAAGGAGCGACAGTGGTGTCCGTATGTATGTGTGTGAAGTGTAGTTGTTGCAAATGAGCCGAAGTGAGGTAGGCGTGGTTGAAATCCCGAGGAGAGGCGTGTACAGATGCTTCCATCTATATTTTAGGGTTTTTGATTGTTTGCCGTTTAGCTTTAGAAGAGAATATGTTTTAGGCGTTATTCAGCCTTCCTTCTTACATAGAGTCGGGGACTTATCAAAAGGAGTAGTGCATCTATGGACACAATTAAACACATTCACCTACGTACATGAATGTGAAAGTAGGTCAGTGACCGTGACGTAATCAGTGACCTTGACGAAACCACACACTGCAACCAATGTCCACAACATAATCAATACCCGGAAATCATTAACCTACTTTCACATATGCATTTTATGTTCGTACATGACGCATCATAAGAGAAATAATGAAACAAATGATGTACTACAGACGAGTATCCCCTCCAATGCAGGTGACAGGTGACACAGATTAATGATCACAGCGTAACCACACAACCTTTTCGAGAGTGAAAGCAGGTTAATGATCACGAGGTAACCACCAGACCGTAGCTAATGATGACTAACACGCACACCTTACAGTCCAAAATAGTACATCATAACAGAAAGATGACCAATACCCGTAACCGAAATCATTACCCGTAGGCAGATGCTACAGATGACTCACCCGTGGCTCCCCCCCACCCACACCGCAATATTCACCATGTTTAAACTTGTACCGAGATCGAGAATTGATTCTGTTACAGACGAGGGAAACCGTCTCTCCTAATGACTGAAACTGTCAAAATCAATAATAGATAGGTCACACAGTCTGCTAATGACCGATAATTCTGCTCCTCTCTCAACTGTACCAGAGATAAGAATACAATTAGTGTAAAGGATTATAAAAACTCGTTATACAATATATGCTTTTATTTTTTGATTGTATAAACACTATACAATGCGCTTGCACACACACACACACACACACACACACACACACACACACACACACACACACACACACACACACACACACACACTTATTTTCCCACCCTACATATGATGCAGATGACAAGGAAAAATCCTTTCTGTTAAGTCAATGAGAAAGGAATCAAGTCAGCATATAACGGAGGCGGTTCAGACGAGGGAAAACTCTCAATTGTCTGATTACTACCGCATGCCAACAAACTCCTCTCACCGTGCGATGACCCGTTGCCAAGATCGAAACCGTGCAAATGATGAGAATATATTAGATAGATCATCTTCACCGGTGGCAGCTCTTGGATGTTTGATAGGGCATGTGTCAGGACCATCTATGTAGCGATAAGTCAGAGCTGTCTGGAAGATAATTCTTTTGTCTCGGTCGTATCCTCCTCTTAAATGACAGTCTGTCACCTGTGGATTACAGAACTTAACCCGTTTCTTCATCGCGGTGATATCTCCAGGTGGCGATCATTTATTATTTGCAGTGTAGGTGGGTTTCTCCATTGAATATCTTCTTTTCTTCCTGGCGTATTGTCACTCACTCTTCACTCACCAAACGACTAAACAGGGCTTTAAATACCATTGACGGCAATATTTCCATGCTGGCAACTATTGATATTTTGGGCGGGCGGAACACAAATAACAGGCTTAAATTTTCTGTGTAAATGTAAAATGCGATTACCACTATTTCATATGTTTGCACCTTTCATGCTTATAAAACTAAAAGGTTAATTACCTAATAGATTGAAAAGTCGCTGGTTTTATTCTATTTAGAGAGCATTAATAGGGTTTCCAAGGTATCTACCTGTCA
>NW_023651342.1:0-5664 GCF_015228065.2 Penaeus monodon
TTGACTTTAAAAAAAAAAAAAAATGCGACATTTTTTTGGCTGTACCCCTTAGTGCATTTCATTTTTTTTTTTCTCGTGAGAATCATGCAACACCGTGACTATAATTTCCTTCTTTTTTTCCAGAAAAAGAACTGTCTTGTTTTCTTTAGTTTTAAAACTTCCATTCCTTTTTTTTCCCAATTGGTCTCCTGATTCCCTGTATTTGAATATTGTTTTACGTTTCGTTACAGACAGTATGTAATTTCCCATCCTTTCTTTTCCTTCTTTTCCACTTCCAAATTTTAATGTTTTTTTTAATTGGACATTTTTTTCTTTGTCTTCTTTGTTTTTCGAAGCTTTTTTAACTTGTCAGCCTGGTTGCCCACTAAACAACGCGCCTTGATAACCCCGCGACTGGCATGTGGTTAAATTATCATTTCTGATTCAATCTTTGGGTGTAGATTTTTGTCAGGAAAAGAAAGTTGAGTGAATTTTACGGGCTCCTTCTCACTCGCATCTCCAACTAATTAGGGGGAACTATCTCTCCGCTTTAAAACAGTTCCTGAAAAAACCCCAGACATATTTTTTTGGTAAAACCCATAATCAGTAGAACCGAAGGTGTTTTTAACCAATACCCTGCCCCGCTGCTGACAGTTTCACCGCAAACCCGGCATAGGGTTGCGGGGGGGGTTACCCCAAAACAAAACACACCACAACACACACACCAAAACACACACACCCCCCACAAAAAAAAAATATATATATATATATAAATATAATATAAAATATATATATAATTTTTAAAAATAATTATATTATAATTTTATATTATTATAATATATATATATATACAAAAATTCAATAAATATTTATTATTATATTTTTAAAAATTTTTTATATATATATATTATTAGTTTTTATTTTTATATTAATTTATATTATATTTTTTATATTATATTTTATTTTGTGTGGGTGTGTGTGTGTGTTGTGTTTGTTTGTGTGGTGTTTTTTGTGTTTTTGTATTTTTGTGTGTTTTGTGTGGGTGTGTTTTGTGTGTGTTTTGTGTGTGTGGTGTGTGTGTGTGTGTTTGTGTGTGTGTGTGTTGTGTTTTTGTTCTCTCTCTCTCTCTCTCTCTCTTTTCCCTTTTCCTCTATATATATTTTTTATATTATTATTAAAAAATTTTATATTATATATATTTTTACATATTAGATAAAAAAAATAATGATAGATGATATAGATACACACACCACACACCACGCCACTTTTTATAAAATATATGTCATATATATATTATATATATATTATATTTTTAATTAATATATTAAATATATTCACAAAACACACCAGAAAATATATTAATATATTATAATATATATAAAATATATAATATATATATATAAAAATTTTTTAAAAAAACAACAAAACCCAAAAAAAAAAAACACACACACACACACACACCCCCCAAAAATATATGTTGTGTGTGTGTGTTTGTGTTTGTTGTAGATTTTTGGGGCAGGATTTTGATTTTTGGGGGGGTCCCCCGGGAAAAACCCCCCAACTGATTTTTTCTGGTTCGACGAGGATGCGTACCCTTTTGGGTTAACAAAGGCCGGGGTGGCTGAACTTTTCTTTTTAATCCTGAAAGGGGGAAAGTTAGCTTTTTCAATAAGTAAAAAAAAAAAAATATTTTACAATATATTAAAATAGACATCTTTCTTTCCTCAAAAACTAAAAAAAAAAAAAAAAAAAAAAAAAAAAGAAAAAAAATAAAAAGAAAAAAGAAAAAAAAAAAAAAAAATTTTTTTAGGGGTTTTTGGGTTTTTTTTTTATATTTTTTTTAAAAATTTTTATTTTTTTTTTTTTATTTGGTTTTTGTTTGTGTTTTGGTTTTGGGGGTTTTTGTTTTTTTTTTTTTTTTTTTAATTTTTAAATTATTTTTAAAATATTTTTTTTTTTGGGGGTTTTTGTATTAATAAAACCCAAAAAAAAAATTTATAAAAGATAAAATAAAATTAAAAAAAAATTTTTTTTTTTTTCTAGGGATTTTTGTATGGGAAAAACCCCAAAATTTATTAAAAAAATTTTAAAAAAAAAAAAACCCCAAAAAATTTTTCCCTTTTAAAAAACCCTTTTTTTAAAAAAAAAAATTTTTAAAAAAATTTTATTTTTAAAAAAAATTTTTTTAAAAAAACCCAAAAAAAACAAAAAAATTTAAAAAATTTTGGTGTTTTTTAAAAAATTTTTAAAATTATTAATTAAATTTTTTTTAAAAATTTTTTTTTTTGGTTTTTTTTTTTTTTTTTGGGTTTTTTTTTTCCGGGGGGGTTTTTTGGGGTTGTTTTTAATATTTTTTTTTTTTTTTTTTTTTTTTTTTTTTTTAAAAAAAAAAAAAAAAAAAAATAAAAAAAATAAAAAAAAAAAAATTTTTATATATATAATAATAATATAAATTTTTTTTTTTTTAAAAATTATAATAAAATTTTAAATATTTAAATAAATAAAAAAAAAAAATTTTTTTTGTTTTTTTTTTTTTTAATTTTAAAGGGTTTTTTTTTTGGGTTTTTTTTTTTTTTTTTTTTTTTTTTTTTTTTTTTTAAAGTTTTTTTTTGTTTTTTTTTTTTTTTTTTTTTCTTAAAATTATTTAAAAACCTTAAAAAACCCCCAAAAAACCCCCCCAAAAAAACAAAAAAACCCCCCCCCAACCCCCAAAAAAAAACCCAAAAATAAAAAACTTCAACCCCAAACCAAAAAAAACCCAAAAAATTTTATAATTAAAATTTTTATTTTTTTTTTTTTTAAAAAATTTTAAAATTTTTTTAAAAAATTAATATATTTATCAAAATTTTTTTCATTAAAATGGGGGGGGTTTTTTTTTTTTTGGGGGGGTTTTTTTTTTTGGGGGTTTTTTTTTTTTTTTTTTTGGGGTTTTTTTTTTTTAAAAAAAAATTTTTTTTGGGGGGGGGTTTTTGTTTTTTTTTGGGGGGGGCTTTGTTGGGGTAAAAAAAAGGAGCCCCAAAATTTCAAAACTTAAGGATACCCCCATACCTTAAAAAAACATTTGGAACCCCCTTTAAAGGGCCTTTTTTTTTTTAAAAAAGGTTTTTTTAAAAAAAAAAAATTTTTAAATTTAAAGATCCCTTTTAAACCAAAAAAGGGGAAAAGTAAAAAAACAAAAAAAAAAAAGGGGGGTTTTTTTTTACCCCCCAAATGGGGGGCCCCCGGGGGGGGGGTTTTTTTCTTTTTCCGGGGGGCGGGGAAAAAAGGCCATTTAAAAAGGGTGGAAAAGGTTTCATTGCCCAACGGGGGGAGATTTAAATTTTTAAAATTGAGGGGGACCCCCCCCCCCCGGGGGTTAAAAACCAAAAAAGCGGGGGGAAAAACCCCCACGCCCCCCGGGGGGTTTGGGGGGGCCCCTTCATGCCCCCCCGTACCATGCCAACTCCCCCCCCTCCCCCCCCCCTCTATGGGAGGGTTGATCCAACATGGGATGAAAAACGGGGGATTGACTGCCGACCCTGATGCTGATAACGAGGGATTCCAACTCGTTCAGACCAAAGGAAAAAAAATGAAAACCCTGCCCAAAAACCCAGCAACCTGACCAAGAAAACAAACGGAAACCCAAAAACGCGAACCCCATCGCCCCCCGGGGGAGGTAATTAGACTGGCCTTTCCCGAGGACACGACTTCCGTCGATAAAAAAAGGTGGATGAGGGAGGTCACCCCTCCGCCCCCCCAAAGGAAAAGGGCCCGTAGACATGGGGGGGGAGGGATATCTGCGCTCTCTATGTCGACGGAAAAACAACAAAAGTGGCCTGAGATTAATGGGGATTTTTTCGGGGATCCTCTGCAAAAACAAAGAGATTTCGCCTAAAAAAAAAAAACGGGGGAAAACCTGGTTACCAGGTTTCCCCAAGGAGGCGGCGCTGAGGGAAACACTGCATCTTCCGGGGGTTTTTTAAAACCCGGAGGGGTCTAAAGACGGGCAGCCTTGAACAGGCCATCATTGTTGGAGCGGTAACAGCCGCCATACGAGTACCAATTCTTTGGAAAATACTAGAGCCAGCCCATTCGACCCTGGGCTCAGAGGTTTTAGTTCTACAAGTGTCAAGGTTATGGCCACGTGCTAAATATTGCAGGGAAAGGGAAAGCGTGGTGTCGTGCAGGGGCTCCCAGGCAAAGGCTCCCTGCAAAAAAACGACGGAAAGGCAACGACAATGGGGCCCGCCCCCACGTGAAGGGTCTAGGTGCAGACGGGGGGTGGACGGCCTGGCACCGTAACTCCCCCACAAACCGCCCGAGCACCCCCCCCCCCACCCCCCGACCTTTCCCCCATCGACGGGGGGCGATGCCCGCCCAGCCCACACACCACCCGGGGCCCGCGTGATCCCCAACCCCAGGAATTCCCGAAAACTCCCGGGGGGGGGATTTCCCCACCCTGGGAAAAACAGTGCCACAGGAGAAACCTTGGTAAAAAAAGACATGGAAGGGCCCCGAGGAAATAAGAAGCATCGGAAAGAGATTGCTGAAATAAAAAAAAAAGCTCAGGCAAAGATTGCTAAATTTGAAAAAAATGTAATGGAGAACAAAAGTGATCGTGTAGACGGGAAAATTTTTGGCTTCTGATGATGTTGTGATGTAGTGATGTTGAAAATACAATGAGGTCTTATATTTTATTACGCACGACAAAAGGGCGGTAGCGGGGAAAATGTGCTTTTGTGATGTTAGGATTTTGAAAATACGAATGAGGTCTGATTTTTATTATTACGCACTGCGTTCGATAGTTAGTGATGTTATGATGCTGAAAAATACAAATGGGGTCTCTGTATTTTTTACGCACGGGGGCCTCTGAAAAAAGTGACGACGGACCGTAAAAAATGCGCGGACGAAGATGCGAAGGAAACGGCGTCTGTGGGCATCACTCGAAAATGCTATCAGGTAGGATTTTGCGATAGTATCAATACCGGAAAACGCGCAAAAAAGATAAATAAAAAAGAAAACCCCCAAAAATAAAGCGACAAGAAATTGCAGACTAAAGAGTTTCATCAAAAAGAAATTTTACCAATAGTTTTAAAAATAGGGTGAGGGGGACAAGAAAAAAAATTTCTTTTCTTTCATGGAAATACGTTGTCAACCGAGAATTAATGATTCTTTTTTATTTATAACAATAAAGTTTGACGTTATTGTTTTAAAAGCCCCTTTACACAGTCCTAAAATAAAAAAACCGCCCCTAGAATTAGGGCTACCACCCCCATACGAACACAGGAAGAAGGCCCATTTATTTTGTCTGAACCATACCGCATAAGTTTGGTTGCAGAAATCTAAGACAAAAATTGGGGGTATCAGCATTTTCTATTTGAACAGCCTCGGGGTTTTTCTCTCTGTACAAGATCCCAAAGGGTAGAAAGTTTCAGACTGATTCAGCCCCAAATTTCAGAAACCGGACAAATGCATGGGGATTTTAAGCTGCATTTCATTTTGGGGTAGTCAAGCAATGAAAATGGCGAAGAGTTCCGACATTTTGTGAACAAAGTCTATGACAGTATTGATACGAAGGCAAATCACGTGGCGGGGGGCAGGCTAGATTATTAATAGGAAAAGGGTTTTTGCATGGAAAAGTCAGAAGCATGCTTTCAACGAGCTAATCAGTGCCCCCTTTGAATAGAACGAGATACGCTGTTGTTA